>NW_006256858.1:5056108-5203410 GCF_000478725.1 Eutrema salsugineum
TGCGACCCTCCGTCGCTTATCACAATTCTAGGAACTCCAAAACACGGGAATATAACAGATTTGAACAGCTTCATGACGACTTTTGCATCATTGGTGGGGCTAGCGACTGCTTCAACCCACTTAAAAACGTAGTCTACTGCAACTAAGATATATTGGTTTCCAAAAGAAGTAGGAAAGGGTCCCATCAAATCTATTCCCCAGACATCGAAAATTTCGACTTCGAGAATAAAATTTTGAGGCATCTCATTCCTTTTGCTTATGTTGCCCATCCTTTGGCATTTATCGCATCGCGATATATAAGCTTGAGTATCTTTGAACAAAGTAGGCCACCAGAAACCTGCTTGTAAGATTTTTGAAGCAGTTTTGAAGGTTGCGAAATGTCCTGCGTAAGACGAGCTATGGCATCCGAATAAAATTCCTTCCATCTCTTCTTCAGCCACGCATCTTCGGAATAACCCATCAGCACATCTCTTATAGAGATAGGGTTCATCCCAAAAATAATGTCTTACGTCTTTCAGAAACTTTTTCTTCCTATACCCGAAAATTTTTGGGGGCTCTACATCAGCTGCTAGGTAATTCGCTATGTGCCTAATCCATGGGGTGTTGAAGGCAGCTGCTCGTCGCATTAGTGGACGTGGTGGTGCGGTATTGGAATTGGTGGGGGTAGTATCTATTGAATAGATGTTTTCTTCTGACAAACTGTCATTTAAGGGCAATCTTTCTTCAACTCGAATTCGTGAAAGATGGTTTGCAACTCCATTATCTGCTCCATTCCGATTTCAAATTTCGATATCGAATTCTTGCAGTAGGAGGATCCATCTTATCAACCGAGGGTTAGCGTCTTTCTTAGACATTAGATACTTGATTGCAGCATGATCAGTATGAACTATGACCTTAGATCCTACGAGATAAGAACGAAATTTCTCAAATGCAAATACGACAGCTAGAAGTTCTTTCTCTGTTGTAGCATATTTGCATTGAGCTTCGTCTAGAGTTCTGCTTGCGTAGTAGATTACGTGCAGTTTCCTATCTTTTCGTTGGCCAAGCACTGCTCTGATTGCATAGTCACTTGCATCGCACATGATTTCGAATGGGAGTTCCCAATCAGGTGCTTGCACGACTGGAGCGGAGACAAGGGCTTCTTTGATCTTATGAAACGCGGCTAAGCACTCATCATCGAACTCGAAGTTCGTTTCCTTGCAAAGCAAACGCGTAAGAGGTCTAGCTATTTGAGAAACATCTTTTATGAATCGCCTATAGAATCCTGCGTGTCCTAAGAAACTAGGGATGCCTTTTACGTTTGTGGGTGGTTGTAGGCTGGTCATGACCTCGATTTTAGCTTTGTCAACTTCAATACCTTTTCCCGAAATTCTGTGTCCGAGCACGATTCCGTCTCGTACCATGAAGTGACATTTTTTCCCAATTTAATACTAAGTGCTTATCTTCACATATTTGCAGAACTTTACCAAGATTGGCTAAGCATTTTTCAAAAGAAGATCCATAGACGGAGAAATCATCCATGAATACTTCCATGAAATCCTCAATAAAGTCTGTGAAGATCGACATCATGCACCGCTGGAAGGTAGCAGGTGCATTACACAATCCAAAAGGCATACGTCGGTAAGCGAACGTGCCATATGGACAAGTGAATGTCGTTTTTTCTTGATCCTCCGGGCGAATAGGAATTTGGAAAAATCCGGAGTATCCATCAAGGAAGCAATAGTAAGGGTGATTAGCTAATCTTTCTAGCATTTGATCTATGAAGAGAAGTGGAAAATGATCTTTCCTAGTTGCTGCATTCAGTTTCCGGTAATCGATGCACATACGATGTCGAGTTACTGTTCTTGTAGCGATCAATTCATCTTTATCATTTTTAATGACAGTGACTCCTCCTTTCTTCGGGACAACATGAACTGGGCTAACCCAAGTGCTATCTGAGATAGGAAAGATTATTCCAGCTTCTAAAAGCTTCATAATCTCCTTCTTGACAACATCCATGAGATTGGGGTTCAGTCTCCTTTGACTTTCGATTGAGTTTTTAGCATTATCCTCTAGATTAATCTTGTGCATACAAAGATCTAGAGAGATTCCAGGTATGTCATCAAGCGAATATCCTAAGGCTTTTCTATGCTTTCTCAGCTCAGTCAACAGCATTGTGGTTTCTTCTTCCGTCAAACCAGAGTTTATTTTGACAGGATAAGTAGAATTTGGTCCAAGGAAAGCGTACTTAAGTCCGACAGGAAGAGGTTTAAGCTCGACTTTAGGGGCTTTAAGCTCGCTCCAAGGATCATTAATTGCTGCAGCAGTGTCTTTAGGAGGTGTAGGAATGTTTGTTTGGTCTTTAAGATCTAGATAGTGAAGAGGTTTCCTATAAGTTTCGGATTTATCAAGCATACTTGTGCACTCACTTGAAATTTCTTCTAGGAAATTGCGTTCATCTTTTGCGGGTGAAAGCGTGACACTTAAAGGGTCGTCTAGAAGCAGATATTCGTAGACTTCCTCAATAATTCCGTCTAACTCATCAACCCAACAAATTTTGCCATCCAAAGTCGGTTTATCGAAACTTTTGTTCATGTCAAATTGCATAACTGAACCGGCTAGATGAAGGTCAATTTTTCCTTCAGGAACATTGATTATGGCTCCGGCTGTAGATAGGAATGGTCGTCCAAGAATAAGTGGATCCTTAGGTTCTTTTTCTAGTTCTAGAACTACGAAATCGGTAGGTATGGAACATTTTTCGATTTCTACAGGAACATCTACTAGGATACCTACTGGTTGTCTAACAGAACGATCAGCTAATACTAAAGAAATTTTAGTGGACTTGAAATTGTGATGTCCTAAACTTTTTGCTACAGAAAGAGGCATCATGTTTATGCTAGATCCTAAATCACAGAGAGCACGCTCAAAAGCTACATCATTGATGGTGCATGAAAGTACAAAGCTTCCAGGATCGTTTTTCTTTTCAGGGATTCGGCTTTGCAGGATAGAACTACATTCATGGGTTATCATCATAACGCCTTCTTCAAGAGTTAAAGAATTTGTTAAAATACCCTTCATGTATTTTCTTAAAGCAGGAATCATAGCACAAGCTTCTACAAAAGGTAATATCACATTTAACTGATCAATACACTCTTTCAGCTTAGCATTTTCTTTTTCTTTCTTAGGGGCTCTTAAGGCTCTAGGATATGGAGGTTTAGGTTTGTAGACATGAGTTGGTGGAGGAGGAATCGGGTCTTCTCCAAGGATTTCCCGGGATGAATCTTCTCTACTTCTTCTCCATCTTTTTCTCCTACCACTTCCTTTTCAACATCTTCATTCGTGATTCTTTCTTTTTCTTTCTCCTTTTCCTTACCCTTTTCCTCATCTTTGGGATCTTTAGGAAATTCAGGCTCTTTGTAAGCTAATCCACTCCTAAGTGTGATAGCTTTCACATGATCGGAGGGATCTGCTTCACTTGAGCTTTCGAAAGAATTTGCACTTAGCTCCTCTTCAGAATTTTCTAAGTTTTTAGTATTAGTTTGACCATCAGGCTAAGGAGGGTATCAAAATCCTTCCGTATCTCTTTTAGTTCAGATCTAAGATCACTAATCTCTTGAGACATAGATTTTTCAAGCTCTAAATTCTTTTTGTTTAGGTTTTCAGCTTCAGAAGAGGGAAAACTTGGATAGGAAACAGGATTAGATTGAATACCCAAGATTGGTTCGGAAGGTGGTTTCCAGTTAAGCTTGGAAGACTGTTTTCCGCGGTCAGGAGGCTCGCGACCGCGGTGAAACAGGTCTTGGCCGCGGTCAGAACAGCCGCGACTGGGTGAAAGCTTGGTTTGCCGCGGTCCGGATGAATGGACCCGCGGTGATCAGAAACCAATGGAAAATCTTGAATTTGATAGACTTCTGCAGTGTTAGGCATCCCTTGACCATAAGAATCCATTGGGTTGTCCCAGCCATCAAAGTTACACGTATTGTGTACCCTATTTGGTTGTTGCAATCCAAGATGACTCATTATGTGACGGAGACACTTTATAACTTCCGAAATTTCTTCTTTCTTCTCCGGAAGTGCAGAATTACCAAAGGTTACTTGATTTCGGATGCTGTTTCCTAAATTTTTAATGAAAACGTGAGCATCTTCTACAGATCTAGTTGTGAAATCTTCATTACTTGCTATATCAAAAGAGTGTCGCAACTCTGGAGTTATACCGCAATAGAAGATACCTAGCAGGTATTCCTCGGCATCTCCATGGTGTGGACAATCTCTCTGGTATTCCCTAAATCTTTCCCAAGTTTCTAAAAGATCTTCATCTTCTTTTTGTTTAAAAGTTCTTATCTTCTTTCTTAAGAGATTTGAACGATTTCTAGTGTAAAAACGATTTAGGAAAGCAGTTCTACACGCTGCCCATGTTTTTAGTGAAGCAGGTGGCAAAGATTTTAGCCATTTGCTGGCCTTATCTCTAAGAGAGAATGGGAAAAGACTACACTTGTGGTAATCCCCATTTGCTGTAATGGTTGCACATAATTCTTCGAACGTCTCGATATGGTCTATCGGGTTTTCGAATGAATAACCAGAGAATTGATTTTGTTGAACTAAATGGATATGGGGTACCTTAATTTCGGTTTTGACATCCTCTGGTAAGGCTGGTTGAATAGGTCTTCGATCTCCCATGAACTTTTCGAGTGAATCGAAACTTCCAATCAGTTCATCATCATCTTTGTGTTTGACCGATCCGATTAGCTCATTGTCATCATAAATCGGTTCTTCAAACTCATCAGCAGTCAGGTCATCATTGCTTGGATCACCATCCACACGATTTGGTGGATCACCAAGAGTTCCGGGAACATGTTCCCGGTCTCTCATCTCAGAGAAACCTGAAAAATTCAAAAGAAAAAGTAAAAATAAACAAGTGTTCTAATGGATTTAAGCTGGGATTCGCAACGAAACAAATTTAAGTCCCCGGCAACGGCGCCAAAAACTTGATGCGAGTGTAAACGGGGTTTGTTGTTTTCGTTTTACTAAGCTTCAGGTTTTAAATTTCTAACCCCTAAATGTCTGCAAGTGCACAGATGTGCGCTGTAGTACTTAGGGTATCGATCCACAGAGACTTAGTTGTTTCAGTACGAATTCACGGCAACGCTTAAATCAGATTAGAACTAAACGGTTTGGGTGTTGGTTTTGGGTTTTGGTTGTCACTAAATCTAAACTAGAAAGCAAAGAAAACAAAAGCAATTGAAGGCAATTAAACCAAGTAAAAAACGATTAAACCAAGGCTAATGAAAGCAGGTAATAAGCGAATAAATCAAAGACAAATTGAAAGCAGGAAAAATCGAATAAGAAGCAAAGGGTGTAAGCAATGAAAGACAAACGTTGGGGCTCAAGGGGTTTCGCAGGGGTTCATGGACTAAGCTATGTCGATTTTAACCAAGTGATAAAGGTAATCAACTACGTATGTTCTAGAACTCGAGACACAGAAGTATGAATAGCCTACTTTCACAGCACTAAACAACTATCTCTCGCAACCCTAATCAGTAGGTTTCCACTCTGATTCTGGAAGGGAGAAGATGCAATAGCAGAACAAGATTCATCAACATTCACAACTCAACTACAGGTAGGTTTCCACTCCTATAGAAGAATTGCTTGTTTCACCCTAGTTCAGACAATCAATGAAAGCTTTCGCAACAGATCTTATCAGATCGGCTTCTAAGTGGCCAGCAAAGAATCAGGCAGTAAGATTAAAGGCAAACGAAGAACATCTAGAAGATTATAAATCCTAAATCTATCGATTCATAAGCAAAGACACATGAAATTCCCTTTGAACAAGTCTTTTAAACCCAACTGGGTAACTACTTAAACATATTGTAACAAAGCATCATAAACGAAATTGAAAGTGCAGGAAATTAAAGAAAAGAAGGAAGAAGAACGAAGAATGGAATCGCAGATGGAGGCGTGATGATGCTCTCCTCGGCGGCTCTTCCTTCAAAGGCGGCGGCTCCTAGGGTTTGTGAAGCACACCAACTCTCTCTCTCTCTCTCTAAGTGTTTCGTTTTTATTCTTCTCTGCCTCTTTAGAATGACCTAAAGAGGGTATTTATAGCTTCTGGGGTGGTCCCTTAAGGTGATATGATCAAGACCAGCTTAGGAACTGAGGAGATTGAAGGAGGACAAGGAGAGCCTGAACAAGAATCGAATGAAGACCAAGAGCAGCTGAAACCCGAGGAAGCAAGTATAGACGAAGATAAAGACTTGCATCTTCCGATTGGTCCAATGACGCGATCAAGAGCAATGAAGTTCAAGCAAGCTTTTCACAAGCTATTACACACCATTCAGGGCAATCTTAAGTGTGCTAATCCAACTACACTGGTTGTGATACAAGCCACTTAAGAGTTCATCAAGAGAGGTGTTGTGACTTGTGCTCTTTTTCCCTTCGTTTGGTTTTGTCCCAATTGGGTTTTCCAAACAAGATTTTTAATGAGGCTTGTTCACAACACTTTTACAAAAGACCTCTTGATGGAAACTTAGCCCATTTCGTTCACCAGATGCGATCAAGAAAGAGAGGAGCCTATTTTCAAATTCAAACTAGTCTAAGTCTTAGTCATTGAGTCTTTAAGTCGTCTTAGTTGTCTTTGTTATTTCCTATGTGTTCGAGACTCTATATGTATTGCTCTTGTCTTTCTTTTCAATCTATCAAACCTTTTATTTCTAAAAACTCTCTCTAAATTGTTTGATCACCAGCTTGATTAGTGACTTCGGATTATATCCTTTCATTACAAGCTCTTTATTTCTGTTGATAGTCTAAGAGATCTTTCATCTCTCTTAGAAGTGTCAAGGCGTTTTCCCTGAGTTACACCATATTTCATCACGTCATATTCATTCACTTCATTCCGCAATACCTCAAACCATCAAATTTCGAAATCACAATCGTTGGAGAGTAGTCCAGGGCTTGATCCTCACCTAGGATCATATCAAGTGGGTATCAGAGCAAATCTCCAAACCCAGGTTGTGTCTTTTCGTGTTGAACGATTTTATGACTTTTCATATTCTATTTTGATCGTGACAATTTGTGTGAAACTAGTCGGATCGTGCTCTCTAGCATCTGATCTCTCTAGTTTATATTACAAGTCATCCAGAATTTCAAAAAATTTTCATAGAGAGAATTAGGGTTTCTAAAAGTCTGATTGTCGTATCATGATCTGTATCGAATTTGATCAATTTTTAAACTAGCGTGTGTATTCTTCGAGCTCTTTTACTGGTTCTTTTACTTGTCATCTGAACAGGTACAATGGAGGAATCGGCTCATGAGAAAGAAGACCCCGCGAACCCAAGCGGATCAACCAACAAACTTATGATGGACGCTATGATGACTCAAATGATGTCTCTTATGCGGCGGGAGTTTGAAAGTATGAGATCTGACATGGAGAAGATGGTTTCGGACAAACCAAGAAAGAGCAGTGACCATTCGGCTTCGGAGCAATACTACAGCAACTCCTCTAGAGCTCGTTCATCAAGGAGAAGAGGAAGCGATAGAGAAGAAAGAAAGCCAAGGTCTAGCGATCCTATGGGAAGCCTTAAGCTCATGATTCCTGAATTCAGAGGTACCGCTGATCCTGAAGAATACTTGGAGTGGGAGAAGAAGATTGAACTTGTGTTTAACTGCCGAGACTACACCACCGAGCACAAGTTAAAGCTGGCCCCAACCGAGTTTAAAGATTATGCCCTAAGTTGGTGGGATAACCTCGTTACAACCAGAAGAAGAATAGGAGAAGATCCTATCGAATCATGGAACCAATTGAAGGCGATCATGAGAAGAAGATTTGTACCAAGTCATTACCACAGAGAACTGCATTTCAAGCTCAGGAGTTTAACCCAAGGAAGCCGATCAGTCGAAGAATATTATAAGGAGATGGAAACTCTCATGATGAGAGCCGATATTCGTGAAGACAGGGAAGCAACGATGGCTAGGTTCATGGGGGGGTTAAACAGAGAAATTATAGACCGCTTAGAGGTGCATCACTACGTGGAACTAGAGGAACTGTTGCACAAGGCTATTATGTTTGAGAAACAGCTCAATAGAAGAAACCTAGCTACGGATCCAACAAGCCAAATTTTCAGAAGGATGAGAAAATGAGTTTCCAAAAGGATTTTAAGTCATTCTCCAAGTCTAAGGGTGAAGAACAGAGCGTCAAAGGAAAAGAAGTGGTGACTACATCCAAGAATAGAGATATTCAGTGTTACAAGTGCAAGGGGTATGGTCACTATGTGAGTAGCTGTTCCAACAAGAAGATAATGATCATTAAAGAGAATGGAGAAGTGGAAACTGAAGAGGAACAGTCTGAAGATGAGGAACAAATAGAGATGCCTGCCCGAGGTGAACTATTGGTAACTAGAAGGACTCTGAATGTTCAAACCAAGACCGAGGGAAACGAGCAAAGGGAAAATTTATTTCACAGCCGATGTATGGTGCAAGGAAAAGTATGCAGCTTAGTAATAGATGGTGGAAGCTGTACTAACGTGGCTAGTGAGTCTATGGTAGAAAAATTAGGTTTGAAACTAATGAAGAGGCCGAAACCTTACAAGCTACAATGGCTGAATGAGGCTGGAGAAATGGAGGTCAAAAATCAAGTTATGGTGCCAATATCGATAGGCAAATACCAGGATGAGATTCTGTGTGATGTCTTGCCTATGGATGCGGGGCATATCTTACTTGGAAGACCATGGCAATCAGATAGAAGGGTTATGCACGATGGTTTCACAAACCGTTATTCCTTTGACTATCACGGCAAGAAAACTACTTTGGTTTCCTTAACTCCTCAAGAAGTTCAGCAGGACCAGATCGCTATGAAGAAGAACAAAGTGCAAACCACTTCTACAAACTCTCTATCAACGAGCCTCATGATCACCAAACCAAAGGGAAGTCAACTCCCAAACTATTTACTAGTTTTCAAAGAATGCTTTAACCTAAATATGCCTACGCAGGATATTCCTAGCAAGATAAGATTACTTTTGCAGGAATTCAAAGACGTATTTCCAGAGGAGAATCCGCAGGGCTTACCACCAATAAGAGGCATTGAGCATCAGATTGACTTTATACCCGGAGCCTCACTTCCGAACAAACCAGCCTATAGGACTAATCCTTTGGAGACCAAAGAGCTTCAAAAGCAAGTCACCGAGCTCATGGACAAAGGGCACATTCGTGAGAGCATGAGTCCATGCGCAGTACCTGTTTTACTTGTCCCAAAGAAAGATGGCAGCTGGAGAATGTGTGTAGATTGCCGAGCCATCAATAATATCACAGTGAAGTATCGACACCCTATACCTAGATTGGATGACATGCTTGATGAATTACATGGTTCTAGAATCTTTTCTAACGTAGATCTTAAGAGTGGATATCACCAGATTAGACTGAAAGAGGGTGATGAATGGAAAACTGCTTTTAAGACTAAGCAGGGTTTATACGAATGGTTAGTCATGCCCTTTGGGTTAACCAATGCGCCTAGCACGTTTATGAGGTTAATAAATCATGTTCTTAGAGCTTATATAGGTCATTTTGTTGTGGTATACTTTGATGACATTTTAATTTACAACAAAAGCTTAGATGAACATGTGGAGCATCTTAGAAAGGTTTTAGAAGTGCTTAGAAAGGAGACCTTGTATGCAAATTTAAAGAAATGCACTTTTGGAACAGATAACCTTGTCTTTTTAGGTTTTGTTGTGAGTGCAGATGGAATCAAGGTTGATGAAGAAAAGATAAAGGCGATTAAAGATTGGCCAAGTCCAAAGTCTGTTAGTGAAGTAAGAAGCTTTCATGGACTTGCGGGTTTCTATCGAAGATTTGTCAAAGACTTTAGCACTCTAGCAGCTCCCCTCACCGAAGTTATCAAGAAAAATGTGGGATTCAAATGGGGAAACAAGAACAAGAAGAAGCATTTCAAGTCTTGAAAGACAAGGTTACTCATTCCCCGGTGCTTTCTGTCCCTGACTTTACTAAAACATTTGAGATAGAATGCGATGCCTCAGGTATTGGTATTGGTGCTGTTCTTATGCAGGAAAAGAGGCCCATTGCATTCTTCAGTGAGAAACTTGGAGGAGCTACACTGAATTACCCTACATATGACAAGGAGCTGTATGCGCTTGTGAGAGCTCTCCAAACATGGCAACACTATCTTTGGCCTAAAGAATTTGTCATTCACACTGACCATGAGTCCCTCAAGTATCTAAAAGGCCAACAGAAGCTGAACAAAAGACATGCTAAGTGGATCGAGTTCATCGAGACTTTCCCATACGTCATCAAGTACAAGAAAGGTAAAGATAATGTGGTAGCCGATGCATTGTCTCGCAGGTATGTTCTCTTGAACTCTTTAGAGACCAAACTGCTCGGTTTTGAACACATTAAGAGTCTCTATCCTACTGATGCTAATTTTAAAGATATATATGCTTCGTGTGAGAAGTTTGGTAGTGGGAAATACTATAGAGCTGATGATTTTCTGTTCTTTGAAAACCGTCTATGTGTGCCTAACTCTTCTATTCGAGATCTTTTTGTCAAAGAAGCTCACGCAGGTGGACTAATGGGTCACTTTGGCGTTGCCAAAACTCTAAGTACAGTCCAACAACACTTTTATTGGCCACATTTGAAGAAAGACATCGAGAGGACATGTGAACGATGTGTTGCTTGCAAGCAAGCTAAGGCTAAGAAACAACCCTACGGTTTGTATACTCCTTTGCCTATTCCTTTGCATCCATGGCATGAGATTTCTATGGACTTTGTCGTTGGATTGCCTAGGACCAAGACAGGTAAGGATTCTATCTTTGTGGTTGTAGATAGGTTCTCTAAAATGGCTCATTTTATTCCATGTAATAAGACCGATGATGCCATGAATGTTGCTAACTTGTTCTTTAGAGATATTGTTCGATTGCATGGCATGCCTAGAACTATAGTTTCTGATAGAGATACTAAGTTCCTTAGTTTCTTTTGGAAAACTCTCTGGTCTAAGCTAGGAACTAAACTGCTTTTCTCTACCACATGTCATCCGCAATCTGATGGTCAAACTGAAGTAGTTAATAGATCGTTGTCCACCTTGTTGCGTGCATTGATTAAAAAGAATCTTAAAATTTGGGAAGAATGTTTACCACATGTAGAATTCGCCTATAATCATGCTAAGCATTCTGCATCTCAGTTCTCACCATTTGAAATCGTTTACAGGTTCAATCCTACTTCACCTTTGGATCTAATGCCTTTACCTTTAAGTGAAAGAGTTAGCTTAGATGGAAAGAAAAAGGTAGAGCTAGTGAAAAAGATCCATGAGAAGGCGCGCATCAACATTGAGAATAAGACTAAGTACTACGCCAAGCATGCCAACAAGAACCGAAAGGAGATGATCTTTGAAGAAGGAGACATGGTGTGGATTTACTTAAGGAAAGACAGATTTCCAAATGAAAGAAAGTCTAAACTTATGCCGCGAATCGATGGACCCTTCAAGATTGTCAAGAAGATCAATAACAATGCCTACCAGCTGGACCTTCAAGGTAAGTATTCTGTAAGTTCAAGCTTCAATGTTTCTGACTTAGTTCCTTTTCTTGCAGAAGATACAGATTTGAGGACAAATCCTTTTCAAGTGGGAGAGGATGATATGATCAAGACCAGCTTAGGAACTGAGGAGATTGAAGGAGAACAAGGAGAGCCTGAACCAGAATCGAATGAAGACCAAGAGCAGCTGAAACCCGAGGAAGCAAGTATAGACGAAGATAAAGACTTGCATCTTCCGATTGGTCCAATGACGAGATCAAGAGCAATGAAGTTCAAGCAAGCTTTTCACAAGCTATTACACACCATTCAGGGCAATCTTAAGTGTGCTAATCCAACTACATTGGTTGTGATACAAGCCACTTAAGAGTTCATCAAGAGAGGTGTTGTGACTTGTGCTCTTTTTCCCTTCGTTTGGTTTTGTCCCAATTGGGTTTTCCAAACAAGGTTTTTAATGAGGCTTGTTCACAACACTTTTACAAAAGGCCTCTTGATGGAAACTTAGCCCATTTCGTTCACCAGATGCGATCAAGAAAGAGAGGAGCCTATTTTCAAATTCAAACTAGTCTAAGTCTTAGTCATTGAGTCTTTAAGTCGTCTTAGTTGTCTTTGTTATTTCCTATGTGTTCGAGACTCTATATGTATTGCTCTTGTCTTTCTTTTCAATCTATCAAACCTTTTATTTCTAAAAACTCTCTCTAAATCGTTTAATCACCGGCTTGATTAGTGACTTCGGATTATATCCTTTCATTACAAGCTCTTTATTTCTGTTGATAGTCTAAGAGATCTTTCATCTCTCTTAGAAGTGTCAAGGCGTTTTCCCCGAGTTACACCATATTTCATCACGTCATATTCATTCACTTCATTCTGCAATACCTCAAACCATCAAATTTCGAAATCACAATCGTTGGAGAGTAGTCCAGGGCTTGATCCTCACCTAGGATCATATCATAGGGCTTCAAAAATAACGAAAGGAATTGATCTGGGCTTTAATTAAGTCGTCGGGAAAGTGAACGACCAAGTTCCGCGGTCGCGGTGGCTCCACCCGCGGGAAAATGGGTGTTGGCTGCGGTCCCGACACATGCTCTCTTCCGGAACTGCATTTTCTGTCATTCTTGCATCGGGAGTATCTGAAGATCTAACCGTTGGATTGTCTCCAAACTAAGTGCATTAGAAAGCTGGTTTGATCCTCTATGTTGTCTCAAATTTTGGAGGTGATCAGACTGTGATAAGGTCTTCATCGCTTGTCATACTTCTGACGGTCTGCATTTATCCAAAATTGCTCATTTGTTCCAAATTGCATATCTTTTGCCCAAATTTCCGGTAAAGTCTTTTGAAACTCTAAAACATTGAAAATACTTTAAAATAATTGAAAACAGAGTTAAAACACCAGCATAAGACATAATTATGATCCATAAAAGTGGTCAAAATATGGTGTTATCAATGAACACCTCCAGAGTGGCCAGGAACTGTTGAGTTATTCCTTCATAAGCAACATCACTCATCTCAAAGAACGAAGCCAAGCCCATAGTTTGGAAGATGAGAATCACATCGTCAAGTATCTCAAGCTTCCTTAACAACTCCATGTCAGGGAACCGACCTTGAGCCACTCTCACTGTGTTGAAATGATCCAAGTACTCCCTAGTGGTTGGGAAATGCTCCCCTTTTGGTTCGGCTTTTGGCTCTCGCCTTGTTCCTTCATCACATTCGGCCTCATTCTCCTGTGCAGTCCCTTTTTCAACTGCGGCTCCAGCTTCCTCCACATCAGATTCCAAAGCCACTTGCTTGCCTTTCCTTTTTGGCTCAGGCGCAGGTGCAAGCGTGAGCTCGCTGTTCTTTGCACGCTTTGCAGCTGGTTCGCCCTCGGCTTCCTTGGTGCTTGCGAAGGATTTCTTGCTCGTACCTCCATTTCTTGCCGTGGCCACCGCCTCGCCCTTTTTGGCTTTCTTCTGAACATATTTTCCTTGGGCTAAAGCAGCCGTTCTTTCAGTCATCTGCAAGAGAAATCCTCAAAGAAGGAATGAGAACCGAGTATATCGCTAAGCTCAAAATCCAAAAGAACAAACAAGAACAGAGCTTTCTCTCAAACAGGATGGTTCAATGGTTTCTCAGGGTCAAAGTGATCAATAAACGATTCAATAAAATCACTAATAGCAAATAAAAGCAGACAGTTCAGCCGAGAAACCCATTTCACCATTAAAGCCGATTTAAAGCACAATTTCTCATGAATTTTAGAAACTCAAGAACAAACGATTTTCAGCGCAAAAACCTTTTTTTCATGTGTTGTCTATCCTGATGGAATTTCTAAAAAGGTTCCCAAGGTTTTTAACAGTCTAAAAGAATCGATTCCATATTTTACAAACAATAAAGCTCGCAAACAATAATGGAAAAAGATGAGTTCTTTAAAATGCAAATACCTTTGAGAACACAAGATTCAAGCTCAGTGAGATGCTTATGCAGGATAGACAACACCCTAACGAGTTCAGAACACTTGGAATCGTACAAAACTAATGAGAAATGAGAGAGTTATGTGCGTGAAATGCAGAGAAAAGAGTGAAGAAGGCAAACTCTGCGTTTTGGCTCGGTATGGAGGCAGGTATGGGCTGGAATCTTCTTTCCAGCTGGCTTTTGGACTGTTGTGGCACTAGTCCCCCCTTCCTTTCAAACTCCAGCCGTTGACCGCGCCTAAAAATGCTTTGACCGAGCGTTTAAACTCGTTTTGCCGCGCAAAGCCTCCAAATGACCGCAGTGTGGATTAGGTGACTAGGCCTCGGTGTAAACAGGTTGCGGCCTCAAATCGAGGTTTTTAACCGTTTCTTGTGAACATTGACCCTCGGTATGTTTATACCGAGGTGTTTACACCGGTGTTCTTCCCCCACACATAGTCATTTCACGATCTCTTCCTTTCATCACACGGCCCCGGTGTTAATAAGACGAGGAGTTTAACCGAGGTTCTCAAGCTTCTTCACTCGGTAAAAGGTGACGAAGGCATTATTATCCCGAGAGTCGATACCGACGCTATAAGAACTCCTGTCTCAAACACAAGGCTGTGTCTTTTACAAGCTTTCTTGCCTTCTTTCTCTCAAGATTCACTCTCAGAACGCTGTCTAAACCTGAAACACTTAACAAACCCTTCAAAAAGATTTAAATAAAAAGAAAAAGAAAGATCAAAACGAAATATATACAAGGATAAGTTTGGGGTGTCTCTCAAGAGCACTTTGTGTAACATCACTAAGTTTGACTTTACTTACCTTTTCAGGCAGTTCCGGGTTGAAGAAGAGGAACTGAGGTAGCTCCCTCTCTTGTTTCGGTTACCAAGTAATGCTTGATTCTCTGACCGTTCACAACAAAGCCTTGTCCATATTTTCGTTCTAAGACAACGGCTCCATATGGTATCACTTCAAGAATTCTAAACGGACCAGACCACCTAGATCTCAACTTCCCAGGGAATAGCTTAAGTCTCGAGTTAAACAACAGCACTTGGTCCCCTCCTTTGAAGTCTCGCTTGTGTATCTTCTTGTCATGGAGCTCCTTGGTTCTTTCCTTGTAGATTTTAGAGCTTCAAAAGCGTCTAACCAGATCTCTTCAAGTTCATGAAGCTGTAGAACCCTCTTCTCCTGAGCCGTCTTGATATCAAAATTCAAGAGCTTCACTGCCCACAGGGCTTTGTACTCCAGCTCAACCAGTAAATGACAGCTTTTCCCATAGAGCAAGTTGAATGGTGAGGTGCCAATGGGGGTTTTGTAAGCGGTCCTGTAAACACACAAAGCATCATCAAGTTTCTTGCTCCAATCTTTCCTAGATGAGCTCACGGTCATCTCCAAAATTGCTTTGATCTGACGGTTTGAGACTTCTACTTGACCGCTTGTTTGAGGATGATAAGGGCTAGCCACCTTGTGCTTCACTCCATGCTTTTTTAGAAGACTCTCAAGAGTCTTATTGATGAAATGGCTACCCCCATCACTAATAACTACCCTTGGGACTCCAAATCTCGGGAAAATGATGCTCTTAAAGAGTTTGACCACAACTTTTGAATCATTGGTTGGAGATGCAACCGCTTCTACCCACTTGCTCACATAGTCCACAGAAACAAGTATATATTGGTTCCCGTATGAGCTTACAATGGGACCCATGAAATCAATGCCCAAACAGTCGAAGACTTCTACTTCAAAAATGGTGTTCTAAGGCATTTCATTCCTCTTGTATATATTACTGTGTCTTTGACAAGCCTCACATCTTGAGACAACACTCTGAGCGTCTTTAAACATAGTCGGCCACAAAAAACCACTTTGTAGAACCTTGGCTACCGTCTTGAAAACTCCTAAGTGCCCACCGTATGCTGAAACGTGGCATTCTTGCAACACCTGGTGAATCTCCTCCTCAGCTAAGCATTGTCTATAGAGATGGTCCTTGTTAAAAACTTATAGATAAGGCTCATCCCAATGATACCTCATCACATCTCTAAAGAACTTTTTCCTCTGGTAGGAATCTAACTCTGGTGGCTCTAAACCGCATGACAAGTAGTTCACAAGATCCGCAAACCATGGGAGGCTTCTTTCCCAAATCGTGTTGGCCTCCTCCACTTCCTAGTAAGACTTGACTAACATGAGATGTTAACGGGCAAAGCATCGTCTAGAGGTACTTTTGATTCGATTCTCAACCTTGAGAGATGGTCGGCAGCCCCATTCTCAATACCATTCTTATCAAGCACCTCCATATCAAACTCTTGAAGCAAGAGAACCCATCTAAGAAGCCTCGGCTTAGCGTCTTTCTTGGTCATGAGGTATCTTAAGGCTGCGTGATCTGTATAGACAATGACCTTTGATCCCAAGATAGCTCCTGAATTTATCAAACGCAAATACAATGGCCAACATCTCTTTCTCTGTGGTCACGTCTCTTGAGCAGAGTATAATGTGCGGCTTGTGTAATATATCACATGGAGCTTTTTATCTTTTTTCTGCCCCAGACAGCTCCCACGGCATAGTCTGATGCGTCTGTCATCACCTCAAATGGCAAAGACCAGTCGGGAGCTTGAACAATCGATGCACTCACCAAAGCTTCTTTGATCTTTAAGAACGCCTCCATGCATTCATAATCAAAAAAGAACTCGACTTCTTTGCACAAGAGCCTTGTTAAAGGCCGGCCTATCTTTGAGAAGTCCTTGATAAACCTCCTGTAGAAGCCACCGTGCCCCAAAAAGCTTCTTATACCCTTGACTGAACTCGGAGGCTGTAGATTCACCATGACCTCGATCTTTGCCTTATCCACCTCTATGCCCTTCTTTGAGACCTTGTGACCCAACACGATCCCTTCTTGTACCATGAAGTGACACTTTTCCCAATTCAAGACAAGCCTGTGCTCCTCACATTGCCTTAAAACCTAAGACAAGTTAGAAAGACAATCGGAGAAAGAGGAGCCATAGACGGAGAAGTCTTCCATAAACACCTCCATTTTCTCTTCAATGAGGTCAGAGAAGATATGCATCATGCACCTTTAAAAGGTTGCAGGTGCGTTACAAAGACCAAAAGGCATGCGTCAATAAGCGTAAGTGCCATAAGGACATGTAAATGTTGTTTTCTCTTGATCTCGGGGATCTATGGGGATTTGGAAGAAACCCGAGTACCCATCAAGAAAACAAAAGTAATGATGATTAGCTAGCCTCTCAAGCATTTGATCAATAAATGGAAAAGGGAAATTATCTTTCCTAGAAGCAGAATTCAGTTTTCTATAGTCAATGCACATACGATGACCGGTTATGGTTCTTTGGGCTATAAGCTCATCCTTTTCGTTTTATACCACCGTGATCCCACCTTTCTTGGGCACAACGTGAATAGGAGACACCCACCTTGAGTCAGAGATTGGGTTTATTATCCCTGCCTCAAGGAGTTTAAGTATCTCCTTCTTAACCACCTCCTTAAGGTTCGGGTTAAGACGTCGTTGATCCTCAATAGAAGACATGGTCTGGTCTTCTAGGTGTATCTTGTGGGTGCATCTGTCAGGAGAGATGCATCTAATATCGGCCAAAGAATACCCTATTGCTCTCCTGAACTTTCTAAGCTCGCTAAGCAATGCACTCTCTTTATGCTCTAACAAGTTATCATTGATGATTACGGGATATGAAGAGTTTGAACCCAAGAAAGCGTACCTAAGCTCTGTTGGTAGAGGCTTGACCTCAACAGGGGGTGCGTCAGCCTCATTCCAATCAGCATCGAAGCTGCATTGCCTCGGAACAGCTTCCTCGGCCCTCCCTTTCTCGCGCAGTTTACCACTGACCTCGGCATAAGATGTCGCGGCCATGATACCCTGAGGTGTCTCCCCAACAGTCTTGGACTCCTCGATGTCTAAAATGCCAAGGCCACTCTTCTTGAGCTCCAAAAACCTCGTCTCAGCTTCAAGTTCTTTCGGTTGGTCCAAGAGGCGCTTGTACACCTTGCTTTAATCGTTCAAGAACCTGTGCTCGCTTTGTTCCCGTGTCAAGACCACTTGTAGTGGGTCTTCTGCGTTTAAATCTTCAAGGAGCTCATCAGCTAGCTCCTCCATGGTTTCAACATAGAAAACCTGACCTCCAATGGTCAGTTTCTTCATCATTTCCTTCACATCGAACTTCGTGGTTTCAGAACCGATGTGCAGCTCGATCATGCCTCCTCTCACGTCAATGATTGCTCCTGCTGTTGCTAAGAAGGGTCTTCCCAAGATTATGGGGTCAACAGGCTCCTCATCCATCTCAAGAACTATGAAATCCGTGGGGATCTCTATTTCACCAATTCTCAAAGGTAAATCTTCAAGTAAGCCCACCAGTAATCTCACTGATCTATCAGCTAACACAAGGGAGATCTTTGCTGGTTTATAGCTCTTAAACCCCAGTCTTTTGGCCATCGAATAGGGCATCAAGCTCACAGAAGCTCCTAGATCACACAAGCAACTTGAAAGCTTCAAATGACTTCTTGCACAAGGCAAAGTAAAACTGCTCGGATCTGATAGCTTTCTTGGTATGGATCTCCTTTGAATGATGGCGCTGCATTCGTGACTCAATATTACCATCCCCTGGAGCTCCTTTGTCTTGTTAAGAATGGCGTCCTTTAGAAACTTCCCAAGCTGTGGTATAGCTAGGAAAGCATCTATGATTGGCAAAGTCATTTGAGTATTCTCCAAGTGCTTTTCAAAGACTCCTTGGCTCTGTCTAGAATTTGCTTCTTGAAACGCCCTGGAAATGGTATCTTAGGCTGATAAGGAGGTGGTGGAACGTATGGCTTTTCAAGCTCAGGTGTCTTCTCCACCTCTTTACCTTTGTCTTTAACCGGTTCTTTCTCATCTTCTTGCTCATCATTTGATGCTGCCTCCCCACCAATTTGCTCATTGTCTTCAATGAGCTTTGTCTTAGGTGCTGGAGCTTGTAATCTTTTCCACTCCTCAAAGTGATGGCGTTCACATACTCCTTTGGGTTAGGTTCCGGCTTGCCTGGTAAAGCCGGACGTCTTGACGATGTTGAAGCTTGATTCTGCTTAAGCTCCCGTATATCCTGTTGCATTGTTGCGTGCTGGCTCTCAACCCGTTGCTGACCCTGTAACAGCTGCTGTAGAAGCCCACAGAGGTCAGGTCCCATCTGATTCAGAGCTGTTCCCTGGTGCTGTTGTTGCTGACCCATTGGCTGTGGAATGAACCCTGGTGGAAACTTGTGCTGCTGCGGTTGGCTGTTGAAGTTGTTGCTTTGAGCCGGTTGATTCTGCTGGCCACAACTCTGTTGTTGCCCACTGAACTGTTGCTTTGGCTGAAAGCTGTTCTGAAATGGAGCTTTAAGAGCATAGCTTTGGTGGTGTTGTTGAGAAGGGTACACTTGATCTTGAGGATTGGCTACATTGGGGTTTCGGTAAGAGAGGTTCTGATTGTTTCCAAAGTTGTTAAACCTCTTATACCTTTGTTGATTCCCTATATAGTTGATCTCTTCTTGTGTGAGACCATCCTCATTCACATTGTCAAAGCTCGGTCCTTGCTTATCAAACTCTCCCACAAAGTGTATTGGCTTTTGTGTAGCCATGAGAACTTTATCAAGCTTGCTCTGTAGCTCCCTCATGTCTTTTTCATTTCGCAATTCTTTACTAGACCCATCAGATCGGTTAGCTCTGTCGAAATCCTCTCCATAGGTATCATTAGACATCGCAAGATTCTCCACAAGCTCCATTGCTGCGTTTATCTCCTTCCCATGAAAGTTCCTGTTTGAAGCTGTATCAAGTTGGTTCCTTATCTTTGGAAGTGCACCTCGGTATAAAGTACTCAGAAGGGATGCCTCCGAGAAGCCGTGGTGTGGACATTGGTTGGTATAGCTTCGAAATCTGTCTCAAGCTTCACTAAAATTTTCATTGGTGTGTTGTGTGAAGCTTGAGATCTGATTACTCAGCTTAGCCATTCGTGATGTGGAGAAAAACTTGGATAATAAGGCGAGCTTGCATTGTTCCCACATTTGTATAGAGCCCCTCGGGAGATTCTTTTCCCATTGGTGTGCTTTATCGCCAAGACTGAATGGAAACAGGCGTAGCTTGAAGCTGTCTTCTGATACCCCGTTTATCTTTGTCAGGTCGCAAACTCGATCAAATTGATATAGATGCTCTAGAGGATCCTCTCCGGGTAAACCGTGAAACTTGGAGTTCTGCACCATTTTGAGCAGGGAAGCTTTAACTTCGAAGTTGTTGTTTTGCACAGGTGGTGCTTGGATCCCGGCTCAAATTGATGTGCATTTGCTCGGTCATTTTCTCCAACAAAGATCGAAGGAGGTGGTCTCTGAGCTAGTGGTGGAAGCGGATAAACTTGCTGTGCTTGCTGCTCATTTCGGTTAGCCTGATGCTGGTTTTGTTGAGCAAGCCTTTCATTTCGCTGAGCCTGTTGTTGATTAACATAGGCCTGCTGTTCGTTCCTCTCGGCCTGCGCTTGATTAACATGAGCCTGGTGCTCGGCTTCTTGAGCCTGTTGCACAATCCTTTGCTGTTCTGCCATGCCTAACCATTGAAGGTGTCCTGCTCTCTCGCGTGCCCTCCTTTCAAGCCTGTTGATGTTGTTGTTGTAAGGAAGAGGCGGTTCAGTGCTGCGAGATCTGGTTTTCATACACCTGAAAGCAAAACCAGAACTTGCAAAGTAATCAGTATAACAAAAAAGATAAAGTCTTGATCTCAAGAATAAGCAAGAAACTAATGCTCCCACAAGTTGGCAACGGCGCCAATTGATAACTAAGAGTTTTCAGGCTCTTTATAGAGGTATCAATCCCCTGTCTTGTAGTACAAGGGGTTATCAAACCAAACTTGTGGAGAGGCACTAATCTATCTTGCTCATAAACTTAAGTCAAGATGATCAAGAAAGGTTTTTGGTAACTAATCTACTTGAAACGCAAGAAAGAACAAAAATAAAGCAAGCAATGCGATTTAGACTAGATGAAGATGCAAATAATCTCAAGTAAACAAGAAAATTATCGGATGATGATAATGGATGATAAAGGCAGAGGCTTTAGATAGGATCAAGGACTCGGGCGTTTCCAAGCTAAACTAGTGAGCTAATGAATCAATATTATCAAGCGGTTTCATTTAACATGAACTCAAGGTAATTTAATACTCTCATGAAGGTATTAAACATCTAAACTGATCCTCTTTCATACCAAAATTCCTTTTGAGAAGCATGAAATCAGTCAGCTTTAATTAAGATCCAGTTCAATAAGTCATTTAAGAAGAACAAACTATCACTCTCGCGATGAAAGACTCATAAACCTCTAACCGATTGGTTCAGACATTTCTCCATTTCTACAAACTCTTTTGATGCGAGAAATGCCTTAGATCTAGACCGCAAGTGATGTGCTTGGATCCAGCTTAGAGATCTGATCGGTTAGAGAATGAAACATGCAAGACAAGACCCCTAAACTCGCTAATCTATCATGGAAACACCCTAATCTACCTATCTAAAACCTCTTAAGTGGACTACTTACTAATCATAACAAGCTCACTAAATCCTTTGCAAGATGTGTAGCAAGTCATGATTAGAAGCTTTAATTCTAGTGAATAAAAGAAATGAAAGAGAACAAGATCTTCACGTGAAAGCGAGATATCAGATTAGATTAATCAAGTTTCACAAAAGAGGCAAGTTCTCAAAGCTAAAACAGGTAGGAAATATGATCAGAAGAAAGATGATTAGGTTTTTGGTCCTTAAATCTATTTATAGTGAGGGATAAGTGTTGCGGGTCAGCCCGGAACAAACCGGGTAATGAACGCTCATTATGGGTCGTCGGGTGAGCACTTCGGTGTGTGAGAGAGTGAAGCCGAGGTCTTCATGTCGAGGGGTGCACGTGAGCAAAGATCAAGATGAAGATCTCGTGAAGAACACGTCAAGAACATGCATGAACCATAGTCTTCAATCCATCTTCACGTGCATTCTCCGAGTCAACTTGTTCTTGAATCTGAGTTTGTGACAAGGGACCTCAGCATGAAATGCCGAGGGGCTTGGTAGTCGAGGGATAGGGGCAGATAAAGTCCAACATGGAATACCGGGGTCTTGAAGCCGAGGTTCACGTCCAACACTTAGACGTTTTCAGATTTGCTTCTCCAGCATGCATGCCTCGATCTTGATACACTGAGGAGCTAGCACGAGGTCTAGTCCAAAGAGGTTCAGGGGACGAGCCTCGTCCTTAACAATGTCGAGGTAATGATGCCGAGGCTTGCAGAAACACTTAGCGCGTATCACAACTCCTTGGGCTCGTACTGATCAACTCGTCTTTCGGTTGTAATAACTTTCCGCACACGACTCCAATTGTCTTGAAACAAATTCCACGATCAAGATTACTCATTCAGCTCAAACTTGGGTGAAGAAACAATCAGAGCTTGGGAAGTGGAAGGCTCCCCGGATTGCTCACCTTTGCAACTCATCGGAACGACCGGAAAAACACCTTTTAAACCGACGTCTCTTCCGGAGACAAAATCTTCCAGGCCATAGCTCCAAATTGGATGACCTCAGGTGTTACGGAAAGAGCACTCGGAGATCTCAAATATTGAAAGCCATTTTGACTGATTCGAGCTGGAAAGGCATCGTCCCACGTAATCTTTGAAACCCATCGGATCGGCTCTTGAATGCATGCAAGACAGGTGTGTCTCCCGGTGGTGATATCTCTCTACTCACTGCTCCGAATTCTGTGATTACCTCCAACTTTGATGAAGACCCCGTTAACTTATTCGGACCAGAAGATTCCCCGGATTTGCAATCTTAGATGGGCGCGGGTGAAAATAGGTTTTAGCCGAGAAATGCTTCCCACGATAAGGAAAATATCCGAGAAACGTGTACCGCGGTAAGCTTTTTAGCCGATAAAAATTTCCCGTCTCAGCATTAAACTTCACCTGATAGGATTTTCACCCGGTAATGATTTTTAGCCGATAAAGACCTCCCGATGGCATTTTTAGCCGATGAACTGATCCAGCCGGTATGAGTTTTCGCCGAGAAATTCCTCCAAGCGGTTTTCACAATATTTAAACCTCTTCTTCACCATTTCAACTCCTGATCACACCTCTTGAGCTCCAAATAGCCTCCAAAGCACCTGATATAGACTCCAAACCATGCAAAACTCTTTGGGACCTAATGCAAACCCTAAAGCCTATTTTGATGCCTAAAGACCTAAAATGAATGAGAAAACACATGATTTGGACTCTAAAATGCAGCTTAAATTATGCAAAATATAGACATATCACGATCCAAGGTTGAATCCGAGCCATGAAAGTGTTGTATCTAGGTTACCTGAACTAGATCTTATGGACGTCCCTGTCGTAAGAGACGAAAGCTACTGACGGAGGTTACGTAAGCCAAGATGGATTCCGATTTGAAATGCATGATCGTATTCCAGCATGAGAGCGAGAGTTACTTGCCGAGTTTAAGTGATTAGATGATTAGGGTGATGAGAGTTGGCTAATCTTATAAGTGTCTATCATAGTTTCAGAATCATAGAAAATCCTTATCTGAATTCCTTGTATCCAAGTTTTCCCGGCCACGGGTGAAGGAGTCGCAACCGTTGTGTGGCTGAGTCCGGCCGCGGGTTAGGGAGCTCGGCCGCAGTGGAGGATGGCTCGATGGCAGGTGAGAAGCTCTCTGCCATGGTGGATACAACTTACTTTTTTTTTAATGTTTATGAAAGCTTGAAACCAAGAAAAAGAAAACATAAATAGAGAAAAAAATGAAAACTAAATTAAAAGTGAATTATCTCCTCAAAGATCAAAAACTAGTCTTTGAGATTCTTTGGAGTATGAATCTTCAATGTCATTGTTGATTGTATAACAGTCTTGTCGAAGAAGTCTTGAGGGCCATCTATGCTTCACTTTTTGCACATTGAACTTCTTTCGTTGATGTTTTTATGAAGTGTAATGGGTGGAGCTTCTTCTGGGACGTTTTCTAAATTCTTTGTAGCTTCTCCAAGGTCAAAAAGTGGATTATCTCCACTGCATATGGACATATAATGAGAGTTCCTAGTAGAAGTTCCAAAGATCAAGGGTCTTTTTGCATCTTTTCTCATCTCCACAACATGGAAATTATTGGGAAAAAGACAATCTTCTACATGAAAAGGTAGATTGGGTATGAAACCTAGTGGAGCTGAAGAAAAAAAATCTCCATAATAAATATAAATCATAGATGGATGTTCCAAATTCATATTCCCTCTGCAGTGGGCTTTGGTATTGGATTCACATCAGATCTGGTATCACAAAGAGAATCATGAACATCAATTTCTTGCTCTTCTTCAACAGCTTCGATCATTTATTTTAATGTTGCAGCATCTTTAAGACTCTGCTCTTCTAGGGACTTCACATGGTCAGAAATATCATCAAATTTCTTGTTGAGTCTAATGGAGATAGAATTAATCTTTATATGCAAGGCAGCATCAGTATCAGCTCTAAATTTAAGCAACTGATTCAGCATAGCTTCAAATTGATCAAGCTGGAGACTTAATCGATAGATCTCATCATTCTGGTTCAGAATTTAATGAGGAACAATCTGAGATGGCCAACGGTTCACCACATGGGCGAATAGATTTAATCTGGGTAATTATGGTTCAGGTTGGAGATCTGATCCATATAGTTTGATTTACTGGAGGTGTTTGAACCATGAGAGTATTAAGCAGCAAGCAGGTTATAACACCCTCGTCCAATGATTTCATCTTGCTCCGGAGGCGAATACATGTTTCAGAAACCTAAAACCAAGAAAAACAAAACAAAAATATTTCTTAACAAAGGTGTCAAAGAACCGGTTTTACTACCTATGAAGTTTGGCAAAAGCAAAAATGAATCCCTCCCCGGCAACGGCACCAAAAACTTGATTCTTCTAGGTTGGATGTTGCAGGATAAGTTTTAAATTTATTATCTCCAGTATCTGCATGTACACAGCAGTGCGATGTAGTATTTAGGGTCTCGATCCACAGGGAGAGTTGTCTTTTCTGCAAAAAGTTCAAACTGGGTTAGTAAACGGATTAATAGACCAATGGGGGGGGGGGTGTGGGGGTTTGTGGAGTTTCTGTGTAACTGAAATTGTAAACAATGCAATGGAAAATAAAACAAGACTAAAAGCTATAATAAAACAAAATTGGGCTGATAGGGATGTCTTATGGTATATTCAGTTCATGCTATGGATCTAAAGCTCATATGAGTTTATATCAGACTCCTCCTGAACGTCCTAATGAATTTCTAAGTATATTCTAATTAGCCTATAGGTAATATGTCCGTATAGATTTCTATGTATCTGCATGGAACTAGAATAAACACTAATATGGCTAGCAAACTCTCGTCACCCTACACAACTAATCACTCAAACTCGACCAATAGCTTTTTACTCTAGCCGAGAGTGAGATTATGCATTAACGGAATTAAATCCATTCTTGCTCACATCTTCTCAGTAGGTAGCTTTCATCTTATACAGCGACTATGTTCTTCTAAAGCTATGTACGAAAATATAATACATCACTCTTGTGGCTCTGATTAATCCTAGACTCAGATATTAGTTTGTGATTATAACCTCATGCATTAAGTACAACTTAAAAGAGATAAAATCTAGATTATGGCTAAGAAAGCAACAATCCTAATCGAATATGGAGTCCTGATATATTCATAAATTGCATCATTTAGTGTACATATTTAAAACCAAATCATGTCTCATTTGCATACATTTTAGTTCTTTAGACATTGTTTCAGGACTTAGGAGATTGCATTAGGTCCAAGAGAGTTTTCATGGTTTGGAGTGTTAAAAAGGTGCTTATGGAGCTTATTTGGAGTGGAGAATGTGATTCAGATGAAGAAATAGAGTTGAAATGATCAAAAATGGTGTAGAGGAGCAATTTTGAGGTTCTCGGCAAAATGCTGTACTGATGGTCGAAGATTCTCGGCCAAAATTCTTCCTGCGGGTAGATCTCTCGGCCAAAAACACGTACTGGCGGTTAAGTTCCTCTGCCAAAAATCTCGGGTGCAAATACATCTCAGAAATCACGTTACCGGAAGCTCTTTCCGTCCGATTCAGCTGTCGGGGTCTTCATAAAAAGTTGGAGATAGTTGAGTCAAGAACCCAGAAAAGTTCGAATCAGGGCATTTGGGGCACTGAGCTGAAAGATATGGCCACCAGAAGACGAACATGTCTCACACTCACTCCGGAGAAATCCGATACGCCTCAAAGATGTTGTTACTGGGAAGCGTTCCCCTCCGATTTGGTTTACAGGGTCTTCATTAAAGTTGGAGAAGATTGAATCACGGATCCTGAGAATGTGAAATCCTTGTATTTTGAGTTGTTATCAGAGAGTTAAGATCACCGGAAGACGCACCTGTCTCGCAACCGTTTTAGACCGACCCGATGAGCTCCAAAGATTGCGAAGGACAATGCCCTTCCAGACCGATGCAGTTTACAGAACCTTCATCAAGATTCAAGATACCTTAGTCTTCTTTCTAGAACGTTTGATATCATTCAATTTGGAGCTATGATCAAGAAGATAACGTTTCCGGAATGGACACATGTCTAGAAGCCGATTTGGACCCGTGCAATGCACGTTAAAGATCAACCCTGCAGGAACCCTTCCATCCCTCTGAAACACTTTCACTCTTTATAATCATTCTAGATATTTGAGCTACCTTGCCACTGGAGTTTGAATAAAGCCATTTAGACCAGTATTCCAGGAGTTATGATGCATTAAACGCGGAGTTGTCTGAGAAAATGAGAAATGATGCGACTTGGGTGTGCGACTTGATTAACTCGCACCCATGAATGTTCATGCTCTGGAAACAAGCTGCGACTTTAGAAATGAGTGTTAGGAGACTCTGAGCAAGGTAGAGACTTCCAGAATCAAATTTGACTAAGTCCACAATGCTGTGCGAGATAGGCCTGCGAGTTGGACATGAAATGGAACCATGTAGCACATGTGTTCGCAAATTACCCCGACTTGGGCATGGAAGTGACCATCTCGCACATACACATTCTGGAGTGTGCGACCTTGCGAGTGGGGAAGGAGCTGAACTGAGCCGCACAAGAACATTGAAGATGAAGTGCTAGATGGATGTGTGGCTGAGAAAGGAGTTGACCATCTAGGAGTCTTGAGCGCCTTTTGGTGCGAGATGGGTGTGTGGGTCAGCCATGGACGTGACCATCTCGCACACCAGCCACCAGACCCAACTGAGCCGGGTCAGTACCCAGTTTGTCCTGGGCTGACCCGGTCCAAGACCCCTAGTATAAATAGTTTTTGGGAGAAAAACCCTAGATCTTACCTTTTATCTTTCATTCTCTCTTTAGTTTCTTTTCCCCTTTTGTTAAAAACGAGTTTGTTAAGAGATATCTGAAGGATTTAATCAATCTAAAGCTGTTTCTTATTATCTCAGCTTCTTATCTTTGCTTCAAATCATGATTAACATCACCTCTTGCAAAAGATTAGGTGTGTTAATCATGATTAGTGAGTAGATCGAGTTCTTTATAGTCTTTGGGCATGGTAGATTAGGGGATTTTGATGTTAAATCTTTGATGTCTAGGTCTTAATCCATAGTTTCATTTCTTGTTTAGTGTTCCTAATGCTTGATTAGGCTAGAAATAGTTAATCAAAGGTCTTAGGGAATTTCATGAATACAAGGTGTTTGATGAAATTCCCCAAAGAACTAAGCAAGAGTTTTTCATGATTAGCCTATGAGAATGGATGGCTTATGTGATTAATTAGTTAATGGAACTTGTTTATAATGCTTTTGATTGCTAATTTCACTAATGAGAGTTAGTTCTTGAATTTAGTAATTAACAAAGTGATTAGTGCTTTGAGAGAGGATTAGTCAAAAATAAAGTTCTAGACTGAAGGATGAGCACTTTTGTGAGTTTGTAGACATCATGAGTTATCATTAAACATCCCCTAATCAATTACCTTGCCCAAAGACTTGCTTTTTATTGGTTGATATTTGAATTTTCGTCATTGACTTTTGTTAATTTTTTTGTTGACTTTTGTTGACTTTTAAGTTGACTTCTGTTGACCTTTTCTATTTTTGCTTTTTTTTTTATTTATTGTTAATCTTGTTTGAGTTTTTGATTGCTTATTTTAATCATTTGTTCAGTATTTAATCAAACCAAAACCCCTGATTTGCTTAGCTTAAGTAATTTATTGTATTCTTGGTGTGTTAATCTTAATCCCTTTGGATTGATACCTTAATATTGCAATGACATGAGCGTATTAAGGAAATGATTTAGACAAGAATTCCTTTATCAAGTCCCCTTTGATGGATCCTTTAAAACACGACAACTAAACTACTCTGACATAATTAAATAAATCATAAGCATAGAAATAGATAGCATAAACTGAATAGATAAATGAAAAGAAATAACAAGGGTTCAAGAGAAGAATCTCTATCTCCCTACTCTAAACCTAAAAAACAAAGTTTGGTGGCTCTAAAACTAAGGCACAGGAGCACACACGAAATTAGGTCTTCTATAACACATATTTATAGGTCTTCAAGTTTATTAGGTCGTCCTTAGGACTTTCCTTGAAGAGAGAATGAGTTGGGTTTGAAAATGGGCCTTAGGGCCGAGAATGGGCTTACCGCGGATGAAGGCTCTCCGAGGCTGGTATATCATGGTTCCTCCATGGGTGCAGGCTTGGAGGCGCGTCCAAGAGGGTGTTTACCGTGTGCACGGCTTCTTTGAACCGTGGTGGTTGGCCTATAAGGTCAAATCTTCAATTCTTCTCTTGCATCTTTCACAAGACTGGAGAACATATCTTTGGTAAATTGGATATATCTTATGATCTAACCATTTAACTGAGTCCAATCTAATTGCATTACAAATATGATTGTCTCCTATATCTTGTGTTCAAATATTAGCTTTATCAGAAGGTAAGAAGTTCTTCATTGGATGTGATATTTCTATCATTCCAAAATTGGCCAAAAATTTTTTTTTTTTTTGCAATTTGTAATGTTTTTGCCAAAGTAACCTGAAAAGACTCTTAAAAATACATATATGGAAACCTATAATAAAAACACTTAAAATTTATTTAAAAAATTAAAATAACATTAGAAATCATGAATGAAAATGGGTAGAAATACGGTGTTATCAGCTTGTCCTTAAGCAAACTAATAAGAACAAGTAAGAGAGAGAGGTTTGAGGTGGGAGTTCAAATCCAAAAACATCATTAAAATTATTCAAGGTGAATGTTCAAAATTTTAGTTTTAGGATGCAGGTAAACCGTTTACTCAAAAGGAACTAGCCATTTCCATCTCTATATGCATCATGTCTAAACCTCAACCTACACAAAGCCTTAGCAAAAGTTCCCTTATCTCACTCGGTAAGTTAGCCATATTAGCAAGGGATTCTTTGAAAACAAATAAGAGAATTGATTGTTTAGCCGTTAAAACCTTCTTGACATCTCCAGCCCTCAAGAAAAAGTTTGACGGTTTGCTCGGGGGTTTTTCTTTCTGTTTCATCTGGATTTGATCCTGATATACTTCTTGTGGCGTCAAAGGAACCAAAGTTATTTTCCTGCCATTGAAAATAAAAGAGTACTTATTAGTAAATCCATCATGCAATACTCTCCTATCCGATTGCCAAGGTCGTCCAAGAAGTATATGTCCAACCTCCATTGGTAATAGGTCGCACAAGATCTCGTCTTCATATTTGCCAATAGAGAAAGGACCATCACTTGGCTGTTAACTTTCATTTCCCCCGAGTCATTAAGCCACTGAAGTTTGTAAGGTCTCAGATGCTTAATTGTCTTCAGACCAAGTTTCTTCACCATTGCTTTGCTAGCTACATTGGTGCAGTTTCCTCCATCAACAATGAGGCTACATACTTTGTCTTGGACAACACAGCGAGTGTGAAACAAATTGTCTCTTTGCTCTTGCTCATCATTCTTTGTTTGAACACTTAAGGATCTCCGAGCCACCAAAAGTTCTCCTTGAAACGACAGTCTTCATATTTTTCTGAGGAAGTATATACTGCAGGCTTTTCATCTTCTGATTCAACCTCTCCATTCTCCAAAAGCACCGTAACCCTACAGTTTGAGCACTCATTGGCATAGTGTCTACGACCGTGAAACTTGAAGCACTTAACATCATGCGATCTTGTTATAGTTGATTCTGCTTTGCCTTTGCTTTCTTGAACTGAAGTAAGCGGCTTAGTTTCCACTTTAGCTGGTATGATCGGCTTGAATTCATTTTGAAACGAATTTGCTCTATATTCTTTCTGATAACCTTGCTTACTTGTATAAGTTGCAACTCCATAACAGGACCTAATAGTGACTCTCCTTTTGAGGTTTGCTCCACGAGTATAGCCTTGTGCAACATTTCTTCTAGTTCAACATAATGTTGCATTTCCAACCGATCTTGGATCTCACGGTTGAGACTTCCTAAAAATCTTGACATTGTCGCCTCGCGGATCAGCAGGGTCTCCATCTCCTGATAATATTCCTCTACACTCTTATTTCCTTGTGTCAGCCGTCTGATTCGATTGTGCAACTCTCGGTGATGATGAATGGGTACAAACCTCTTACGCATAATGGTCTTCATTTCTTGCCATGATTCCACAGGGTATTCTCCATTGCGTCTTCATGAGGTAACTAATTGATCCCACTAGCTGAAGGCATAATCATAAAATTCTGTTGCTGCCACTCTCACACGGTTGAGCTCGGTGTAATGCTGACAGATGAACACCAATTCTATTTTCTTTTCCCATTCTAGATAGGCATCGCGATCATTTCTTCCATGAAACGGTGGATTTTGAGTTTGAGCCCTCCAAAGTTGTCATGTAGAAGGGTTCTCTCGTCTCGCCCTCGCCTAGGTCGCCGTAATTTGCTTCTTGAAGAAATGCTGTATCGATTATAGTATTCATCTGCGGCCTCATCTCGGGTTTGTCTGACTTGCTCTCTAACCCTTTCTGGTGAGTTCTCAACATTATTCCTCCTCGGCTCCCTAGTTGGCCTCGCATCAGACTGGTGTTGTTGAAACTCTTGTCGGAATTTCTCAAACTGAGCGGTCATCAGCTTTTTCATCTCTGCCATCATCGCTTCCATCAAAAGATTATTGTTGTTGCTGCTCTGCTCCCCTTGGTGGTCAGACATCTCGACTGAAAACCAAAACAGCACAGATCAATAGCAACGCGGGCATTCCATTGAGCTTTTTGCCTCTTTTGTGTAAGAATTATTTAGAGAGAGATATATTTCATTTTCTGTTTAATCCAAGAGAGTTTTAGAGCTTTAATCATCTTTTCTCCATCATTTATCCATCTTTTATCTATTCTCATCAACTGATTATGCTTAACTACTCTTCTTGCAAAAGAATCAAAGAGTTAATCATGATTAGTGAGTAGTCACCTCATTAGAGTTCTAGATATGTAGGTTAGGGTGCTTAGGGGTTTGATTAAGTTAGCTTAGGACCAGATTTATGCATCTTTGTCTTGTTTAGCTGACCCTAATGCCGGGTTTTATATGATCTCTTAAACCCAGATCTTAGGTATTTCATCCACCCAAAAAGTGTTTGATGGAATGCCTGAACCAGCTAAATCAAGAGTCTATTGTTTGATTCAGATGGAAATGTTGTTTTGAGCATAGATGGTATATTAGGATTGGTTGCAATGCATCTCTTTCATTGTGTCTCTAATGATGATTAGGTATGAGAAATGTTTGAGATTGTGTTTTGATGCTTGAGAAAGATTGAAGCTTGTATTGAATCTTGAGCTCCTTAGATCATTCATCATCATTTTCATTAGCTACTTAGTTAGATCCTGAAAGCACCCTAGCCAACTATCATATCTAGAGCTCTATACTTCATCATATTACATTCATCATTATCTTGTGCTGTCTTTGCTTTGGTTTGTTTGCATTTTAATCTTGTTTAGTCTTGTTTTAGCTTGCATTCAGTTTGAACTTACATGAACTAGTGTCTATCTCACTCATTATGGATTGATATCATTTATACTACACTGATAAAGGGATGGATAACCCAAAGAGTCCGGAAACTCTTATTTATCACCATATCCGTAGCTCATCCTCAAAGACAGCTACTGTGACATCCCAATTTTAGGATTATGGCCCATTTTCATTTTTTTTTCCACAAATTCAACTCCTAAAAATATCTCTCTAATTATTTGGCCCAACTATTCAAACCCATCCCAAAAACCATAGCACGAGTGAGGAAAACCTTAAGTGTGAGTAAGGGTAAATTGGTCAATTTTTCTCCTCCCTAGACCTAAGGAGCTCGACCACTTCTCTATATAAAGGCCCGCCACAATCATCTTAGAGACACAAAGAGTTATCGCAGTGAAACTCGGTCAAAACCTCTTCAGGCATCAGTTCAAAATTAGTTCAAGTAATGATTTTACTGGGTCGTTTGCGGGCAACACAGAATGAACTAGGTACCGATCTTCATACCTCTGGAAAAGAACTCGCTGAAAAGAAGCCGTAGCAGTTTTCAGATCTAAAGTCTGAGGTCAGATCCATCGGCAAATCGATCTCGAAGTTTAGGCGAAATCAATGTTTTTCTGTCATACCCAGATCTGATTTTTTTCCTGTTTTGCAGAGCCAATTTGAGAGAGATTTGGCTGTCGATCCAGTAGGACCTAGATATCGATCCACATATCAATCTGTAGATCTTACATCCTTCTTCCAGAACAAAACTCCGAACCAGTATCCGAGATAATCTCCGAAAGTTATCGACAATCCTTCCGGGCAGAGAAACCTTCCTTTTTTGAAAAAAAAAAAACCATTTATGCTGATCCATTTTTGGTGATCCATTTATGGAAAGCCATTTATGATGACCCATTTATGGGAAGTCATTTATGCTGATCCATTTTAGAAAAGTATAATTATGGAAACTTCAATTTTTTTTAAGGTTAATATTTTTGGAAAGTTCATATTTTTGGAGACCTCTGTTTTTGGAAAGTTATATTTCAGGAGACTTCATTTTTATTTTTATCTCTTGCTTTTTCCATCTTTAGTTCTAGAGTCTCGCATCAATTTGGGGATGGGGCGCAAGGCAACAAAGGCTAAGCCATGATCTGCAGCTTCAAGGCGCACCAGGTCGGGAGTTGTTTTGAGTCTTTATTTAATTTTGTATTTAAGTTATTAATGTGTGTAAGGTGTTTAGTACATTGAATGAATGTGTGAGGATAGATAGTAATTGCTTGTTTGTTGCTTAAGTAATCGACCATGTGCATCATTCATAATTGGTTATTTAGTTCTATTTATATCATGAATTAAATAATTAATGGAATCGAATGAAGTTGGAAATAAGTAATGTTTGAAAAGTCATAATGTTTAAGATGGAAGTTAGCGAGGAATGATAGTAATTAATCAGTATAGAGTTAATGTGATTGTGTGATACTTTGACAACCTACAACGAGGGACTGAATATTGTGAAGTTGTAGTGATTGAGAAAGGGCTGACGAGCCATAATCAAGCCTTGTTGAGGGTGGTGGCACCAGAAACTTGTCAAGCCCAGAATGGGTTGTGGCAGAGAATGTGTTAATAGTAAGAGTCAGTCTTGTTTGATTCATGCATGATATTACCCAGCTGCGGCCGTCAACCCCAACGTGGGTGGTGGCAAAGTATTGTTTTCAAGCCTTGTGTGGGTGCACGTGGTGGCAGAGAATGAGTATCTTGGATGTTGTTCTTCGGAAATGTGAAGTGTCAATTTTTGAATAAATTGATATAGTAGTCGAATTTATTAATTGAAAATATAAATTTTATTTATTGACTAGCACATTACGTTTTTAATAAGTTAAATATTATATTATGTGAATCTCGTGGGCACTCATGCCTACACCTTACTGAGTAACTTTGTTGCTCAGCCTTTGATGAGGACATCGAGACAAGCAACAAACTAGTTTATGAAGAGCCGATCAACATACCCACCGTGAGACATGCACCAAGGACAAGGTCAGGCACTAAGAGCTTAAGAGAGGAGTTCAACAAGTCAATAGAAGGACTGATCACACTCATAGAGCATGACAAACTTAAGGAGAAGCTACTGAAAAGAGAGATCACCCGAGAGACACCAATGGAGCCACTGACCAAGTTCAACACACTAGAGACACAACAAGACTTGGAAGACATGGCTGGATCAAGTCTCGTGGAGCTCAAAGACCCTCAAGAAGCCAAGAATGCCAAAGAGACACTGAGCAATGACTATTCTCAACTCAAGCTTCAAACAATATCATTCTTGCCGGTCTTGCAAGGCATCAAGGAAACACCTATGTTTGTCATCTCCAAACAAGTGGAAACGCCACTCCTCGAGCCAATGTAAGTGTTCACATTCGGATTATATCTCACGAGTTTATTGTTTGTTTTTCATGAACTTTTCCTTCTTCCTTAGTGGCTTTTTTTTGTTTTAGAACTTTTCGATTTTGTTTAAGTTAAACGATGAGCTTTGTAGTTTCCATTTTGTATCTTTCGGCCAAGAGAAGCCACCCTGCTGTCGAATAATTATATAAGGTTCTTTCTCAGCATGTAAACTTTTTACCCTTGATTAATAAAATAACCAAGTTTTCTTTGAATGCAAAACCCTAGTCGCAGCTAGCTCTCTTCCTCTTTTTTGGTGTGATTCCTTGGAAGCTGAAGAACAAGACTTATCACAGACTCTTTCATCCTCTATGTGGCGTCTCTCGATCCATTGTAAGTCTTGTTACCTCACCTCATCACTCATCTCAACCGAGTCATCTAGAGAGAGCCGTACGGCCAGCTAGAGATTCACCACCTCTTCACCCGAGTAAGAACAAGTCTCTCTTGTTCCTACATCATCTGGTATCAGAGCTTAGACTCGTGTCAGGTGAATCTATCCCCTTGCGTCCATTTAGGTTTTGTTTCACCATCGGAAAATAAATAAAAAAATATTTAGATCAGTTTTTTTTTCAAAGCATTGCATTGAGTTTTCATATTAGTTTACTTAAGAAAATCAAAAAAATATACGGCCGTTATTTCTAGTTGTTACAATTATGTTTTCATATTCATATCATTAGGGTTAAATTCAAAAAAAAAGAATCATATTGCTTTGTTGGTTTGAAGTCGTGAAGTTCAAAATTCCTTGCACTAGATATATAATCGTATCAAACATAGGTTGCTTGCATAAGTTGATTGTTCTTGCCTTATTCCATTAAATTGTTTGCCTCTTTAAGTCGTTGCATTAGTGTCTTCTCATAATAATCATACATATTAGCTTTCTTCCTTGCATTTTAATACCTAAAACTTCATACCACACTGATTGCACTTGATCTTTTATTGTTTTTTGTTGTACGCAGGAGCAATGGGAGAGACAGGAGGAGCTAACATGGCTCAAATGCTTTCTAACATCCAGGCTCAACTCCCAACTTTAGGGCTCGTATGACCCGGATTGAGCAGCCACCGCCTTCCCCAAGGATCCATTAGAGGTGAAAAATTCTGCGGACTACAATGCTGCAAAGGAACCTTATAAACTGGTGTCAGCTTGAACCTTGTAGGGTTCAACTCTTGACCCAAAATGACAGAACCTGTAAAGTAAAACTATAAAGAAAACAAATATAGTCTACGAAATAAAGCTCATCGTTTCATTTATTACAGAAATAGAAAGTTTAAAATAAAAAATTTAAACTATACGAACTGAGTCGTTTAACTCTGACACTTAGTTGCTGGAGAAGTTGGTTCCACCTACAAGCACAATAAAATAATTGAAACACTTACCTTGGTGTGGAATGGTCCGTTTTATGTCTTGTGTGGCCTCAGCGGTTATTGGCGTGTCTTGTCCTGGTTCGTGGTGGCTTGAGTCTCTCTGGCGGTCTTCGAGCTTGTGAGAATCTTGGCCCTCACATTCCATGATTTCTAAGTCATTTGTCCCTTGTATGGTCGCTTGCGCAGTTCCGGTTAGCTCTTTATCGGGTCCACTAGGTGTGTTGTGAAGAAACTCCAAATCCGTGTGTTCGCAAGACAAACTTCCACATGCATTAGTCTTATAATATGGACTTGGTCGAGAGAAATTACCTTTGTTGGTGATTTCCACGTCGTCTGGTGGCTCGGCCATTGTTCCATGGCATTTCTCGGCAAAAACATGTATGGCCTCGGTATTTTTGTGATCCGCTTGTCCGAAATTGATTCTGCCTCGAGCATTGGCTTCAATAGGTGAATTTGTGATAACACCGGATTTTGACCATTTTTATGGATCCTTTTAATATCTTATGCAGGTGTTTTAACTTTGTTTTCAATGGTTTTTAAGTGATTTCTATGTTTTAGAGTTTTAAAAGACTTTTCAGGAAACTTGGACTAAAAGTGTGCAATTTGGAACAAATGAGCAATTTGGATAAATGCAGACCGTCAGAAGTATGGCACTTGATGGAGACTATCTCACCGTCTGATCAACCCCAAAATTTTAGATAACATAGAGGGGACAACCAGATTTCTAATGCAATTTGTTTGGACACAATCCAACGGTTAGATCTTCAGATATTCCCGATGCACTAAAGACAGAAAATGCAGTCTCGAAGGAGAGCATAGGCCGCGACCGCGGCCAGACCATGATTCCCCGCGGTCAGGACCACAGCGACCGCGGCCAGACAACGTTGACGTCCGAAGGTAACCTAATTCAAGCCCAAGTTCAGCCCACTACTTATTCTTCAAACCCTAGATGTTTTCAACGAATTAGAAGGCTATAAATACTCGTTTTAGGTCATTTTAATGACCAAGTCGGGGAGAGAGAACAGAGAGGAGCCGCATAACTTCGGAGTTGCTGTCTTCGGGAGAAGAAGGAGTCGCCGAAGGATCCACCATTGATCTCCATCTTCATCCTCGTTCTTCGTTCTTTACCTTTCTCTTATTTAATTTCCTGCAAACTACAATACTTCTGTGATGTTCTTATACACCATGATTGAGTAATTTCCATGTTGGGTTTTAAGAGATTTTTCAAAGGAATACATGGATTGATTTCTGGTTTGTTAGATTAGGGTTTATCTTTAGATTTCTTCGTCAAAATTTGCGTTTCGTTTATGTGGCTTGGATCGCTCATCTAGCTACTGCGATTAGGTTGATTTAGTCACCGAAAGTGTTGTTGAATCGATTAACCATATTTAGATGAACAAATTCTCTTAGACGGCGAGAGTCGATCTAAAGCGTTTTGTGAAATAATCAAACTAATTTGTCCAGAAACTTAGAGAACTGAATGGGAGTTTAGTAAATCTGAGTGAATTGATTTGTGATTAATACTACGTGAGTAGGTTAGTCTGAGTTTGATTTCAGGAACAATCTATTGAAAACTCTATGTTTAATTCTCTTGTTAGCTAGTCTATGATTCCCGGCAAATTCCCTAACGCCCAACACCTTCTCGTATTGATTTTATCTTATTGTTTACTTGTTTTTAAGTTTATTACTTGATTTTATCTTCTCGTCACTGTTCACAACCTCCTAACAAACACCCATATTTTCATCTTAGCTCAGTTCTCATCTCAAGTAAACTCGTATTGCAGTTACTTGGTCATCAGTGGATCGACCCCTAAGTACTACAACGTACATCTGTGCGCTTGCAGAAAACTAGGGTTAAAACCTGAGCACATCAAGTTTTGAGCGCTGTTGCCGTGGACCTTTAACGTTGCATACGAGTTTCAGGTCAGAATCGAGTATAAGGTACGTTCTCTTGTTCATTTTTGAAAAAAAACAAATATTTTATATAAAAATATATTTATACATATATATAAATTAATATTATAAAAAACGAAAAGATAAAAAAATATAAATATATATATATATAACTAAAAAATATATATATTAACAATATAAAAAAAGAAAAAAAATTACATACATATATAAACTAAAAAAAAAACGAAAAAATATATAAATATATATAAAAATTAATTAATTAACTTTAAAACAAAAAAACACACACACACAAAAAAAATTAGAGATGGGCGATAACAATAGACACTTGCAAGGTTTAGATAGGCTTAGAGATAAACACCACGTCGAGAAAAACGTTGATGAGCACGTGAGGTTCCAAATTGCTCCTCGGTTAACTCTAAGAGATTATAATACTCCGTATGCTTTCTATGAGAACCGTTCTCCCATTATTCTACAACCCATCAACGTAGACTATGAGATTAGTCTGAAACTCATAAAATTGGTCAAGCAGAACCAGTTCCATGGCGATGCATCAGAGAACCCTATGGACCATCTTGAAGATTTGGAAGAAATCTGCAGCACCAAGTAATCGATCGAAGTTTCTGCAGATTACATAAAATGCAAGTTGTTTCCATTTTCTCTTTGTGATAAGGCACGTGCATGGTTTAAGTCTTTGTCTCCTGGTTCACTCGAATCATGGGACGAATGCAAAGCTGCCTTCCTTAACCATTTCTACACCACCTCTAGATCAAACTTCTTTAGAGACAAGATTTATAGGTTCCAACAAAAACGAGACGAACCTTTCATGAAGCTTGGGACCGTTATAGAGGCTACATCAGAGAATGTCCTCACCACGGTTTTACAGAGACATGCATCTTGAATACCTTCTACGATGGTCTTGAATGGCCATCTAAGGCACCTCTAAATGTAGCAAGCGTTGGAAACTTCATGAAAAGGACTGTGAAAGAAGCTTACATCTTGATTAATAATCTTGGTACAAGCAGAAGAAATAATCCTGATCAAGGAAGAACATCACGTTCTACTTCCCATGATCATAAGGAGAATGAAGAACTTAAAGCCATGGTGAAATTGTTTCTCCAAAATCAGCAGCGTTCTGTTAATGTCTGCGAAGCAGTTAATGCAGCTGAGATTAATCATCAACTTGGAGCACAAGATCACACCCATATGAATCTCCAATCTGCTCCAAAATCATCTCCAACCTCTCAAGACAACAAGCTCGAGCTTATGGTGCAACCACTTCTTATGAAGCTGCAAAGATTAGCAGACGATGTGGATATAAGAGTGGACTGCTTAAACACTGACTTTAATGGTAAATTTGAAGCTCTTTCCGCTCATGTTGATAGCATGGACGTGCAGCTATCACAAACCATAGATAGTTCAAAAAACACCGAAGCTATGGAGAGACGAATCGCTGAGGTACATGAAGAAATCGCCCAAGACATCCACAACCTTGAGCTTAAGTTAGACAACATCAATGATCTTGGGTACAAGTTAGACATCATGAATGATCACCTCAACAAGAACAATGAGGAGTCATTTCAGAAGTTCACTAACCTCTCAAATCATGTCAAGATGCTTGAGAAAAAAGTCGGACAAATTGGAGAAAGTGTGAAGAGACAAGATGGTCACCTTCCGGGAAAAACCGTAGACAATCCAATGTGGCGTTGCAATGTCATAAACACTGATGGTGAGAGAGAAGTCACGCCTATTCCTAGCAATCAGGACACTGAAGTTGAATCTCCAGCATGTCCTGAAGAGTATGATGCAATAGGCAAATTTCCACACCAAAGGAAGCTTCATAAGATAAATGATTCGGTGAAGTTTGTCTTCCCCTCCATAATTGAAGGTATGGAATTTTCTGACTCTCTATGTGACACAAGAGCATATGTGAATGTCATGTCCAAAGCAGTTGCAAACGATCTGGGGATGTGTGATATCAAACCTCCTCACGATTCTTTTAAGTTTGGAGACAATTCAAGCACGATTCCATACGGTTTCGTAACGGATTTGATGGTGCAAGTAGGAGGGTGTCTTGTTCCTGTTGATTTTCAAATTCTTGAGATGGAAAATGACTCTCCCAGGACGTTAATATTTGGAAGTTCATTCCTTGCAACAGTGGGGGCAGTTGTTGATTATCCCAACCGAAGAATTTGTTTTTCTAAAGTCGAAAAGAGAATCTTCTATCCTGCAGTCTGTAGTGGTGGAAGCTCTTACTGTATAACCATCTACAAGGAAGAGAAGTTGATTTTAGACCCTGGAGATAACAAGGAAAGGTGCCAACACGTTTCTATACAAGCCCTTTCAGTCGAGCCTAAGGGAGTTGTCGAATTGAGAAAATCGAAGCACAAGGCGAGAAAATCTAAGCGCAAATCAAAGAAATCTAAGGGCAAAACTATCTCACCTGATGCAAGAAATCGACATTGACTTCTCCAAACCTTATTGGAGACGTGGAGAAAGATGGTAATGCTAAAGTAGTCACCCCAGAGAAACGTCCAACCCCACCTCCAAAAGCAAAACGTTCCGAGCTTCCTTGGTTTATGCATATCGCGAATTACCTAGCAGCAGAAGTCGAACCGCCATGATTCTTCGGCTACAACAAAAAGAAGTTCTTGCGTGATATAAGAAGGTACTTTTGGGATGAACCATATATTTATAAGCAGTGTGCAGATAACTTGTTTCACAGGTGCATCTCTGAAGAAGAAGTTCCAGAAATCCTTTTTCATTGTCACAGATCTAAATATGCTGAACACTTTGCTACTGATAAGACTGTAGCAAAGGTTTTACAAGCTATTTATTGGTGGCCTACCATGTTCAAGGATGCCCATAAATTCATATCTAAGTGTGATGCTTGCCAAAGATAAGGGAACATCAGCAAACGACATGAGATGCCACAAAACTTCATTCAAGAAATCGAAGTTTTTGATGTTTGGGGAATCAACTTTATGGGTCCTTTTCCTTCATCTTTTGGAAACAAGTACATCCTTGTTTATGTTGACTATGTGTCTAAGTGGGTAGAAGCCATAGCCAGCCCCAGAAATGACGCAAAAGTAGTAATGAAGATGTTCAAGTCGATTATATTTCCAAGATTGGGTGTTCCGCGACTCGTCATCAGTGATGGTAGTTCTCACTTCATCAACAAAGTGTTTGAGAATCTCTTGAAGAAAAATGGAGTGAAACATAAGGTAGCTACACCTTATCACCCACTGATGAGTGGCCCAGTGGAGGTATCAAACAGAGAACTCAAAAGAATTCTGGAAAAGACAATAGGACCAACACGAAAAGATTGGTCATTCAAGCTTGATGATTCTCTTTGGGCATATAGAACTGTGTTCAAAACCCCATTGGGAGCTACACCTTTTCATCTTGTTTATGGTAAGGCTTGTCATCTTCCATGGGAGCTAGAGCTCAGGGCAGAATGGGCAATAAGAAAGCTGAATTACGATATCCAGACGGCAAATGAGTTAGACGAGATTAGCCATAACGCCTATGAGAATTCTAAGAACTATAAGGAGAAGACGAAGGAGTTTTATGATAGGAAAATAGTTCATAAGACGTTCTCACTTAATGACCAGGTTCTACTTTATAACTCACGTCTAAAATTGTTTCTCGGAAAGCTTAAATCTCGATGGTCTGGACCTTTCAAAATCAAAGAGGTTTTACCCTATGCTGCTGTGGTTTTATGGAACCGCCAAGGAGGTGATTTCGCTGTCAATGGACAACGTCTTAAGCCATATCTTGCAGACATTCAAGAAGAAAAGGAAGATCCGATTTCCTTAGCAGATGCGCCTAATGCCTAAAAGATGATCAAGTCAAGTTAACGATTTAAAACAAGGGCTTAGTGGGAGGCAACCCACTCGGTATTTTACTTATTTCCCTTTGATCTTTATTTTCTATCGTTGCTTTGTTTTTGTTTCATTTAATTTCAGGTTTTTACAAAGAAGAACGAATAAAAGATGAGCAGAAATCATAAACCAGAAAACGGCAATCACTCCCGCCCTGTTGTAACTTCAACCTTCGCTGCCATCATTCCAACCGCGACTCATTCTTCCGGCAAGGTAAGTACTTCTAACACTTCAAATTTTGATTTTCTTTACCATTCTTTCCAAGATTTATCACACTGAGGACAGTGTGAAATAAGTCTGGGGGAGGATGTTCATCCGTTACTAACGAAATTTGATTTGTTTTGAGTTTATTTTGGATAAAAAAAAAAAAATTTGTCAAAAAGTTTTCAAAAATTTTTCAAAACGTTTTCAAACCAGGAACATAAATGAACAATACTATGATGATTTAGACCAGTGTGCTTCTACGCTATTTCCTCTTTTTTGCTCTTTCTGTGATTTATGCCTAGTTTAGGCGGTAGCTAGAGTACTTACACTACGAACTCCCACCAGAGGACTTCTATTCATGGAGATTCTTTCTGACAGGATATACTAGCTCATTTTATTTAGACTTAATCTTGACTTAACTTTCTCATTAAAGCATTAGATCAGGGAAAGGAATCATACATTCAGGACTCCTTTACCCTTTTACCACTCTTTGTTGATCCTGAATGACTAGTTCACATTTAGCTAGTTCCCCACCGTAACCCAGCCTCTGTCAAACCACATGCACTCTTGTTTTTCATTGTCCTATATGCAGATATGTGCAAAAACGTCGGAGAGAAAGATGATCAACGCGGTTTTCAGTCACTTATGACAGAGACCCGCGATTTCATTGGAATGATTCAACAAAAGGAGAAAACTCAGTTTTCCTTGGAAAAACTTCAAAATCTTGGTACAGTTTCGTCCCTTAGACTCTCTCTCTATAAAAGGTTGTTTTCCCTTTCAAAAAAAAATAATAATAAAAATAATATATCCGAAAAAAAGAGAAAGAAAAAAAAAGAAAAAAGAAGAAGGGAAAGGAAATTTAAAACCTTAGAGAGTCTAGGAGGATCGAGTTTTATACTTGAGGCAAGCTTGAATCTGATTATTTGGAGTTTTGGAGATTATCTTTCTGATTCCCGGAAAAGATCTAAGTCTGGGAGAGTAAATTTTTACAACAATGGAGTTAGATTATGCCACAGCATTTGGCAAAGGAGAAGTTACTGAAAATCTGCGGTCATCAACAGGTTCTTCTCTCTCTTGCGGTTTTGCATAATATCTTGCATCCTCCAGTTCTTTAGGTAACCCGAAACACTTAAACTCCACCACTTAAATAGTCCTTAACTACCAAACACCGTCTACCCTGAATGAAATTTTTCATGAGAATTCACTGTGCACTTAATGAATGTAAAGAGCTAATTTACTGGAAGTTAGATCTAAGTGTGTAGAGTTTCGTATGACGGATCAACGGACTAGTTATATTTGTATTTTGGTGAGAATTTTCTAGACTAGATCCAGATAGATGTTTTACGATAGGTTATGCTTTAGAAGGACGGTCTCTGAGAAATAGTTTAGTTCCTGCGGGTTTTTAAAGATTCTTTCCTGGCTTGATCTATGTTTTGTTTGAGGACAAACAAAGGTTTAAGTCTGTGGGAGTTGATAACACCGGATTTTGACCAATTTTATGGATCGTTTTAATATCTTATGCAGGTGTTTTAACTCTGTTTTCAATGGTTTTTAAGTGATTTCTATGTTTTAGAGTTTTAAAAGACTTTTCAGAAAACTTGGACTAAAAGTGTGCAATTTTGAACAAATGAGCAATTTTGGATAAATGCATACCGTCAGAAGTATGGCACTTGATGGAGACTTTCTCACTGTCTGATCATCCCCAAAATGTGAGACAACATAGAGGGGACAACCATCTTTTTAATGCAATTAGTTTGGACACAATCCAACGGTTAGATCTTCAGATATTCCTGATGCACTAAAGACAGAAAATGCAGTCTCGAAGGAGAGCATAGGCCGCGACCGCGGCCAGACCATGATTCCCCGCGGTCAGGACCACCGCGACCGCGGCCAGACAACGTTGACATCCGAAAGTAACCTAATTCAAGCCCAAGTTCAGCCCACTACTTATTGTTCAAACCCTAGACGTTTCCAACGAATTAGAAAGCTATAAATACTCGTTTTAGGTCATTCTAATGACCAAGTCGTGGAGAGAGAGCAGAGAGGAGCTGCATAACTTTGGGGTTTCCGTCTTCGGGAGAAGAAGGAGTCGCCGAAGGATCCACCATCGATCTCCATCTTCATCCTCGTTCTTCGTTCTTTACATTTCTCTTATTTAATTTCCTGCAAACTACAATACTTCTGTGATGTTCTTATACACTATGATTGAGTAATTCCCTTGTTGGGTTTTAAGGAATTTTTCAAAGGGATTCATGGATTGATTTCTGGTTTGTTAGATTCGGGTTTATCTTTAGAGTTCTTCGTCTACATTTGCGTTTCGTTTATGTGGCTTGGATCGATCATCTAGCTACTGCGATTAGGTTGATTTAGTCACCAAAAGTGTTGTTGAATCGATTAACCCTATTTGGATGAACAAACTCTCTTAGACGGCGAGAGTCGATCTAAAGCGTTTCGTGAAATTATCAAACTAATTTGTCTAGAAACTTAGAGAACTGAATGGGAGTTTAGTAAATCTGAGTGAATTGATTTGTGATTAATACAACGTGAGTAGGTTAGTCTGAGTTTGATTTCAGGAAAATTCTATTGAAAACTCTATGTTTAATTCTCTTGTTAGCTAGTCTATGATTCCCGGCGAATTCCCTAACGCCCAACACCTTCTCGTATTGATTTTATCTTACTGTTTACTTGTTTTTAAGTTTATTATCTGCTATTTTTGTCACTGTTCACAACTCCCAAACAAACACCCATATTTTCATCTTAGCTCAGTTGTCATCTCAAGTAAACTCGTATTGTAGTTACTTGGTCTTTAGTGGATCGACCCCTAAGTACTACAACGTACATCTGTGCGCTTGCAGAAAACTAGGGTTAAAACCTGAGCACATCAATCTCGTCCTGAGATGTCAGCTCTAATCCAACCAATTCCAACGTCAGGATGGTCTTGCCGATGTGGCTCCACTTCCTCGTCCAAAAATTTCCGATTATCGGCTATTTTTGAGCTCTCTCTGATGATATGATCATGACCGGCTTTGGAACTGAGGGGACTAATGGAGAAGAGGGAAGGCTCGAACCAGAGGAAGCTGGAGATAAAGAGGGAGATAAGGAGCAGCTGGAGCAGCTGGAGCAAGAAGAAGCAAATGGAGAAGAAGACGCAGATCTACATCTTTCTCTTGGACCAATGACAAGAGCCAAGACCTTGAGATTCAAGCATACTATTCACAAGTTGTTATACTCGATTCAGGGAAATCTTAAGTGTAAAAAATCGACTACACTAGTTGTGATACAAGCCACTTAAGAGTTCATCAAGAGAGGTGTTGTGACTCGTTCTCTTTTTCCCTTGGTTTAGTTTTGTCCCATTTGGGTTTTCCAAACAAGGTTTTTAATGAGGCTTGTTCATAAAACTATTACAAAAGGCCTCTTGATGAAAACTCAGCCCATCTCGTTCACCAGATTCGATCAAAGAAGAGAGGAGCCTGTTTTCAAATTCAAACTACGGTTTAATGTTTTAGTCGTTGATTCTTTAAGTTATTATCTGTCTTTGTTATTTCCTAAGTATTCAGAGACTCTATATTTCAACTATTCTCTGAACTTGTTTGATCACCAGCTTGATTAAGTGAATTCAGATTTTCATCCATTCCTTACAAGCAACTAATCTTTTGATAGTCTAAGAGGTCCTCCATCACTCTTAGAAGTATCAAGGCATCTCCACCGAGTTTACAGTCCTTCCCAAACCCATATCGTTTCATTTCATTCCACAAATCCATTAAACCACCACTGATCACGTCCACAACCGTTGGAGAGTATTCCAGGGCTTGATCATATCAAGCGGTATCAGAGAAAATCTCCAAACCCAGGTTGTGCCTTTTCGTGTTTAACAATTTCGTGACTTTTCATATTCTGATCTGATTGTGAAGTTTTGTGTGAAACTAGTCAGGAACATATCCATTAGCGTCAGATCTATCTAGTTTATGTTTACAAATCACCAGAAAATTCAAAGAGCTTATCGAAAACCTAGAGAGAGAAAATTCAAAGAGCTTTTCAATTCCAACATCTTTATCATGTTCTGTTTCGAATCTGATCTGTTTTAAAGCGAGTTTGTGTTATTCTGTGAGCCTTTTTACTAGTTCTTTGTTTGTAATCTGAACAGGTACCATGGTGGAATCACGTCATCATGAGGCCATTGAGCACCCTAAGGAGGATCCCAACATCCCAACACTTCAAACAAGTCCCATGACTCGATCCAGAACTAGGAGCCTGTGTGAAAAGATCAACTTAGCCGTATCTAACTTCATACAGGCACCCGAGGAGGAACAAGCAGAGGACACGGCTCAAACTCAATCGAATCAGCCACGGTCCAGCAATGAAACAGGTATGATATCTCTCTTGACAGTACAAGGAGTCAAGACCAGCAAAGAACCAGAGGAGTCCATCACTCAAGAGTTGAAGACAAGCAACACCAAACACTTAGCCGTTAGCGATCAACCTGAACTTTCACAAGAGACACAACCTGAGGAAGAGGCTGCCAAGGGAGGGATTCACTCCTTTGAAACAAGCATCATCAACACTACCAAGACCGCAGAAGAACCACTTGAAGATCGCCTCAACACACGTCAAGAACAGCTCACTTCTCTCATGGTTTCTCTTGCGTGTAAAGCAAGTAAGTTTTATTTATGAGTTTTGTGCAGGAACAGGCGACCAGCCCAGTGGTGATTAAGCTAAGGGAAGCCCGAGACACCAGAGTTCAACTCTCCTTATTTGTGTCCAAATGAGACAACTCGCTGTTTACTTTGTTTTTTTGCCGTTTTCTTTTGTTTCTTTTGCAAGTCCTATGGTTTTTGAGTCTTTTCTTTTCATTTGAGTCGAACCCTAGAAGGTTCAAGCTGATGGACTGTTTAAAAAGTCCCCTTGCAGCTTTGTAGTTGGATACCTTTTTGCTTATCAATAAAATAACGCTGTTTTCTTTGAGCTTCTGCTTGAGAGAGTTTACTTGTCTTTGTGTGTGTGTGATCCCACTCAAAGGCCCGTGTTTCTGTAACAGAGAGTCTCCCATCCTCTCTGTGCTACCATCGATCCACCCTCACTTCTTTTGAACCGATCCAACAAGAGAGAGCAAAGGCCAGCTTGTTAGATCTTCATCAACCTTGTGAGACTCTCCTCCGAGTCTTACACCACGTCATGAAGAAGATGAGCCAGCAAATCCAAATATAGTAGCCAATAAACTTATGATGAAAGCTATGATGGCTCAAATGATGACTGTTATGCAACGCGTGTTTGAAAACATGAGATCAGACATGGAGAAGATTGTTTCAGAGAAACCAAAGAAGAATCAAGACCATTCAGAGTCTGAACAGTATTTCAGAAACTCGTCTAGAGCTCACTCATCAAGAAGAAGGAGTGATAGAGAAGAAAGACAGCCATGATCCAGTGATCCTATGGGCAGCGTCAAGCTCAAAATCCCTGAGTTTAAGGGTACTGCAGATCCTGAAGAGTATTTGGAATGGGAAAATAAAATTCAACTTATGTTCAATGGCAGAGACTATACGACCGAACAAAAGCTGAAACTGGCCCCTACAGAATTCCAAGACTATGCCTTGAGTTGGTGGGATAATCTAGTCACGACAAGAAGAAGAATAGGAGAGGACCCCATTGACTCATGGAATCAGATGAAGATCCTTATGAGAAGAGGGTTTGTGCCAAGTCATTACCACAGAGAGCTGCATGTCAAGCTTAGAAACTTGACCCAAGGAAGTCAATCTGTTGAAGAGTATTACAAAGAGTTGGAAACTTTTATGTTAAGGGCTACATACGCGAAGTCAGGGAAACCACCATGGCTAGGTTCATGGGAGGATTAAACAAAGACATTATAGATCGTTTACAGGTGCATCACTATGTGGAACTTGAGGAACTACTTCACAAGGCCATTATTTTCGAAAAACAGCTCAAAAGAAAAAGCTTCAAGTCTAACTACGGTTCCAGAAAACCGAGCTACTCAAAGGATGAGAAACCGAGTTATCAGAAAGACTTTAAACCATTCTCCAAACCAAAGAATGAGGAATAGAGTGCCAAGGGAAAGGAGATAGCGACTATGTCCAAGACTAGAGCTATTCAGTGTTACAAGTGCAAAGGATATGGTCACTATGCTAGTAGTTGTTCCAACAAGCGAGTAATAATCATAAGAGATAATGGAGAAGTGGAATCTGAAGAAGAGCAGCCCGACTCCGAGGACGAGCAAATAGAGATGCCTGCCAAATGAAAGCTCCTAGTAACAAGAAGGGCTCTAAATGTGCAGACCAAAGCCAATGGAGATGATCAGCAAGAAAACCTATTTCACACCCAATGTATAGTTCAAGATAAGGTGTGTAGCTTGGTTATAGATGGTGGAAGTTGTACTAATGTGGCTAGTGAGTCCATGGTGGAGAACTTGGGGTTAAAGGTGATAAAGAGACCAAAACCCTACAAGCTACAATGGCTAAATGAAGCGGGAGAAATGGAGATTCAAAATCAAGTCGTGGTGCCATTTTCTATAGGGAAATACAAGGATGAAGTTCTATGTGATGTTTTGCCTATGGACTCTGGGCATATCTTACTTGGGAGACCATGGCAATCAGATCGAAGAGTTATACATGATGGGTTCACCAACCGCTATTCATTTGATTATCACGGCACAAAACCATATTGGTCCCATTGACTCCTCAAGAGGTTCACCAAGACCAGATCGCTACGAAGAGGAGTAAAACACAAACTGCTCCTACAAAGTCTCCACCTTCGAAGCTCATGATCACTAACCAAAGGGAAGTCTACTCCCAAACTTTTTCCTAGTCTTTAAAGAATGTTTTAACTTGAAAATGCCCGAGTAGGATATTCCTAGCAAGATTAAACTACTTTTGTACGAATTTAAAGATGTGTTTCCAGAGGAGAACCCACAAGGCTTGCCACCAATACGCGGCATTGAGCATCAAATTGACTTTATACCCGGAGCTTCACTTGCGAACAAACCAGCCTATAGGACCAATCCTTTGGATACCAAAGAACTACAGAAACATATCACTGAGCTCATGGAAAAGGGACATATTTGTGAAAGCATGAGTCCATGCGCAGTACCAGTTTTACTTGTCCCAAAGAGAGATGGCAGGTGGAGGATGTCTATGGATTGCCGAGCCATCAATAATATCATGGTGAAGTATCGACACCCCATACCTAGATTAGAAGACATGCTTGATGAACTACACGGTTCTAGCATCTTTTTTTAAGGTAGATCTTAAAAGTGGGTATCACCAAATTAGAATGAAGGAGGGTGATGACTGGAAAACTGCTTTTAAAACCAAGCAGAGCTTATCCGAATGGTTAGTCATGTCATTTGGGTTAAAAAATGCACCTAGCACGTTTATAAGACTGATGAATCTTGTTCTTAGAGCTTATATAGGCCATTTTAGTGGTTTATTTCGATGATATTCTGATTTATAGCAAGAGCTTAGATGAACATTTGGGATATCTTTGAAAAGTCTTAGAGGTGCTTAGGAAGGAAACATTGTATGCTAATTTAAAGAAATGCACTTTTGGAACAGATAACCTTGTCTTTTTAGGTTTTGTTATGAGTGCAGAGGGAATCAAGGTTGAAGACAAAAATCTCAAAGCAATCAAAGATAGGCCAAATCCAAAATCTGTTGGAGAAGTAAGAAGTTTTCAGGGACTTATAGGTTTTCATAGAAGGTTTGTCAAAGTGATGTTGTGTCTGCGTGAGGATTGTCAAGTTTTACCCTAAATGAAATCAATAGCCGCAAGTGCACAGCTGATCGATTTGTAGTACTTAAGGATCGAATCCATAGGGAAAGAGGATCTTTCCTGCAAAAGTCTTCGAAAGAAATATAAAGTAAGGAAGTCTAGAACCGGGCTATTTTTGTAAGGGTTTTAGTGGTGTCTTTAATACGTAAAAACTAATCTTAACGAGAAAATACGGGAATTAAAATGACCTAATAACTAAACTTAATGAAATCAACTAAAAACGAGAAAAATGGCTAAACCTAATTGGTTAAATGAAAATTATGAACTAAATCTCGAAATAAAATCGATGTAAATCTATAGAAAAGAGGCGCTGGGTTTCAAGTAAGTTTTCTCCAGGTATGAACAATTCAAAATATTTCTAAAGAGTAAATTTGATAAGATCTTAGCTAAAACTTTTCGAACTAGAGTCACAGGCGTATGAATACGCCACTGCCGTGATCATAGACAACTATCTCTCTCAACCCTGACCAGTAGGTTTCCACTCCGGCCCTGGAAGAGAAAAGATGCATTATGTTTAAGACTCGTCAGCATTCACAAATCGCCCATAGGTAGGTTTCCACTCCTATGTTTGTTTTGCTCTCCCAAGCTAGATCTGACACCGGATGAACACTTTCGTGTCACCAAGCATCTGGATCGGATTGTAGTTCATGACGCTACTCTCATGCATTAAAAGTAAATTCAGAAGAAAAAAAGTTCTAAGATTCGGCTTCAATAGCTCATGGAATCCTCATCAAACATATATATCCCCATTGAAAATCCCTTTGACCCAACAATAAAACTATTCAGACATGATGAACGAAATCAAAAACATAGCATTAAAAAGTAGAGTAATAACCGAAATTGAAAAAGAAAGAACAAGGGTTCAAGAGATAGATCTCTCTCTCCCTAAACGTAAAAACAAAAGCTTAAAGTAAATTTCTTCTAAAGAATTTTGTATCTCCTCTTCTCGCTATAAAAACAAAATGATATGTATTTATAGTATCCAATGCTCTATGGTGTCAAGGGTTCCGGAATTGAGGCTTAGAAAATGATATGGGCTTCAGAAATGGGCCTTCTAACTCGGAGTTGGTTGGCCGTGGTCGGGAAGTACGTGGCCGCGGGGAATGGATGCTTGGCCGCGATCGGGTAGCCTCTGACCATGGTGAAATGGCTGTTGGCCGCGGGTGGATAGGCTTGCCGGCTGGTTTACGGGATATCTTGCTCTTCGCGTAACTTTTGATTTAACCGTTGGATTGCCAAGCTGTAAAGTGTGCTGGAAAGCTGATAATTCCATATTTGAGATCACCATCACTTCCACCTTAGCCCTGTCCACTTCGATTCCTGCCTCAGAAACCTTGTGCCCAAGAACAATACCCTCTTGCACCATAAAATGACACTTCTCCCAATTGAGAACCAAGCTTTGCTCCTCACACCTTTTTAAGACCTGAGAAAGATTAGAAAGACAAACAGAGAAGGAGGATCCATAGACTGAAAAGTCGTCCATGAATACCTCTACTTTCTCTTCAATCAGATTCGAAAATATGGACATCATACAGTGCTGGAAAGTAGCAGGAGTTTTGCACAGCCCAAATGGCTGCGCCTATAAGCAAATGTCCCATACGACAGGTCAATGTGGTCTTCTCCTCGTCTTGGGTTTATTGGGATCTGAAAGAACCCAGAGTAACCATCCAGAAAACAAAAGAAGGGATGATTAGCAAGCCTTTCAAACATTTGGTCAATAAAAGGAAGAGGGAAATGGTCTTTCCTAGAGGCTGCATTCAATTTTCAGTAAATCTATACACATCCTATGACCTGCGATGGTTCTTGTTGCTATCAGCTCATCACTTTCATTTTTGATCACTGTCATTCCTCCCTTTTTGGGCACCACATGAATTGGTGAAACCCATCTCGAGTCTGAGATAGGATAGATGATCCCAGCCTCTAGGAGTTTAAGAATTTCCTTTTTCACTACTTCTTTCAAGTTGGGATTGAGCCTCCTTTGGTGCTCAATGGATGACATAGATTCCTCTTCAAGGTGAATACCATGAGTGCATAGGTTGGGTGAGATACCCTTTATGTTATCCAATTAGTAACCAATTGCTCTCCTATGCTTCCTCAACTCATTTAACAATGCATGCTCTTGATCATCTAACAACCTATCATTTATGATGACAGGGTAAGACTCATTGAGACCTAAGAATTCATACCTGAGCGCCTTAGGAAGAGGTTTGAGTTCCAATTGAGGTGTTTTAGACTCATCCTAATCCGCATTGTATGAATCCTCCTTGGCTGGCCCTTGTTTGGTGTTCATCTCCTTAATAGGCTTGTTGCCTTGCTCATCCTCTATCCCCACAGCTTTGCACTCTTGAACTGACCATTGGTTTGTGCTTGACCCACTGATTTCCTGAACATCTGAACCACTTGATCCCAGCTCCAAGAACCTTGTCTCTGATAACACCAGATTTTGACCACTTTTATGGATCACTTTCAATATCTTATGCAGTTGTTTTTACTCAGTTTTACAAAGTGTTTTCCATGTTTTGGAGTTTTAAAAGGCTTTTCCATGTTTTGGAGTTAGATCTCAAGATATCATCAATGCACTGAAGGCCGATCAACACAAGCCCAGTCAACACAAGCCCACTGCGGCAGAGGAGGTTTCACCCCCGGTGGACCTATGTCCGAACCTCAGGAGCCCAACTAAGGCCCAAGACGCTTCCTGCACTCATTTTACAAGCCCTCGATGCCCAAAACTTGGAGAAACACTATAAATACTCATTTTTAGGTCCCTTGTAAGAGAGCATTTTTCTTCTCTTTGAGAGAGAACTCATTCACAGTTTTAGGTTTTATTTTTATGCATCTTTAGAAGCTTTTCATCGCCATACTGTCTTCAATAAGAGAAGTTTTTCTGCAACCTTGTTTCTTTTACTTTTCTTCTTCTTAGTTCTAAACCGATGATGATTTCTACCTCAGCCATGTCTGAGTAGTCACCTAGTTGGGTGAAAGGGTAATCCAAAGGGACCCCATGTTCGAATGACATCTAGGTTTTTAGGAAAAAAGATTTCGATTTTTAACATGATTCTCCCATTCATCCAATTCTCAAAGCGATAATTCTGGATTGATCACCCAGAATCCGATCCTAAGTTTAATCCGAGCCACCAGAGTGTTGTATCTGGGTTGCCTGAACCGGATCTTATTGACGTCCCCGTCGTAGGAGACGAAAGCTACCTACGGAAGATACGTAAGCAGAGATGGATTCTGATCTACAAAGCATGATCTTGTTCTGGCATGAGAGTGAGAGTTAATTGCCATGAACAAGTGTTTAGATGATTAAGGGTGACGAGAGTTGGCTAATCTTACATGTGTCTATCCTAGTTTCAGAGTCATAGAAAATCCTTGCCTAAATTCCTTGAGTCTTAGAACATGAACCCTAAAGATGAACCTTGAACCCAGCGCTTTTTCCTTATTGCTTTTCAACCGATTCTTACTTAAAGTTCCATTTTAATTCTTTGCATAATTAGATTTGACAAACCAAAACCCTTTTTTTTATTAGATTAGGTTTACGATTGTTTTTAGCATCGGTTAGAAGTCCTCAACACACAGATATATGTGGATTCGATCCCTAAGTACTACTGCGTTTGCGGTGCACTTGCAGCTTGTCTAGGGTAAAACTTGTATTGCCTACTGCATTCACATCAAGTTTTTGGCGCCGTTGCCGGGGTTCTGTCGCTGTTGACTTGAGTTGACTTCTTAATCTAATTTCAATCCTAAACCTCAAGATTTTCGAGTTCTGCTGGAGATTTTCCAACTCCTCTTTTTATCTTTGCTTTCTTTGCTCACATGTGCATGAAAACTAGGAGAGATCCTGACGAAATCGTATTGCCCTTAGACGAGATTGACAAACACGAAAGAGCACTTAGGAAACTCAGACGAAGAACGCTCAAGATGGCCAATCCTAATGCCCATCGGGAAAATCTTTTAACCGCGATCAGGAGGATCACATTGGAGATGATGACCGTGATTCAGTTCATGGTGAAAACCTAGATGCTGCTCATGAAGAAGATGGATAGCCACAACTCGATGAAGAGAGAAACCGAGTTCCTCTAAATCCTGCTCAAGCCGCTGGTAATCAAAGGAGACAAGACTAGGCCGATGTTGAAGGAAGAAGGAATGATGAAAACATTGTTCCACCAGTTGTTAGAGAAGCAAATCGACCAATACAGCTTGCCAATCCTGCGAGAAGACAGCCTCGGAACAGACTCATTGCCGATTTTGATGCACCTCACCAACACTTCCAAAATCGATCAGCTATTCAAATCCCTGTTCCAAGAGATAATCATTAAATAAAACCTCAGATAGTCTCTTTGGTGAAACAGAACCAATTCCATGGAATATCTACTGAGCATCCAATGGACCACATTGATCTTTTTGAAGAAATCTCTGGAATGGTGAGAACAACTCCAGAAAATGTGGACTATGTGAAGTGTAAGCTTTTTCCTTTCTCTCTAAGTGATAAAGCTTTTAGATGGTTGAAATCTATGCCATCTGGTTCTATTACTTCATGGGAAGAATGCAAGTCAGCTTTCTTGAACCACTTCTACACCAAGTCAAGATCGAACCAGCTGAGAAACAAGATACAAAGTTTCCAACAAGGCATAATAGAATCATTTTATGAAGCCTGGGACCGATTCAAGGAGTATGAGAGAGACTCCCCTCATCATGGTTTCTCTGGAGCAAACCTGCTAAGCACCTTCTACGAGGACTTCAGCAGAAGTATAACCTTTCTCTTGACACTGCCAGCAATGGAGATTTCAGTTCAAAAACCATACCACAAGGAAGAGCACTCATCGAAAATCTGGCTTTAGCTAACTGCTACAACAACCCTGAGTATGACAGATCAAAGAAGACTATCACTAGTCAGGAATCAAGGGAGATTGCTGAGCTAAAAAGCATGGTAAGTGAACTTCTTAAGTCTCAAAATAAGAATATACATGCTTGTGATATTGCTGTAGGAAATGAAGAAGATGGAAGATATGAAGAAGATGGCATGTACCAAGAGGAAGAAATCAATTTTATGGGAGCTCAGGCATACCATAATCAATTTAGTCCAGCTTTCAACAACAACTTTAGGAACTCTGGTGCCAACTTCAACAATCTCTCATATAGAAACCAAGGAGCCGATAATCAGCCCTATCCACAGCAACAAAGGAGTTTTCAAAACAAGTTTCAAGGTGGAAACTATGGAGAAGGAAATTCCCAACAAAGATCAGCATTCAATCCTCAACAAGCACAGACCAGCTCATTAGAAGCAACCCTTTCCCAGCTACGTAATCAGGTAAAATCGCTTGAACAAACTATGATGCAGACTACTCAAGGCAATGAGAAGTCATTCAGGAAAATGAGGGTGAAGATCGATTGTATCTCCACTGATTTGAATGGGAAGTTCGAATCTCTTGCAACCCATGTCAAGAAGTTGGAACATCAGATAGGTCAAACTGCAGATTCAATGAAGAGACAACCAGGAGTTTTACCAAGAAGAGTAGAAGTTCACCCAAAGAAGTTCTGCAATGCTATGACAGCAGTTTTGGAGGAAGAACCTGTCGCAGACTCTAAGGAAAGATTGACACCTGAACCTCTCATAAAAGGACTCTGGAACCGAGCATGAGAGAGGTCGAGTCATTCCTGTTAAGGTACCCAAACGCTTGCCTGACGAAAGACTCAGAAAGTCTAAGGATCCAGGGCGTTTCTCATTCACATGTTCAATCTTTGGAATTGAATTTTCAGATTGTTTATGTGATTCTGGTGCTAATGTGAATGTCATGTCAAAATCTGTTGCTGAGAAACTTGGTATAGGTACATTTGTCCCCTCTCTAGCAAGGATAATCTTTGGTAATTCATCTCAAAAGAGAACAGAAGGAATGATGCAGGATTTGCCACTAATCATTGGAAACAAAACAGTCCCATCCGATTTTCAAGTCTTGGAGATGGACAAGGAAAAAGAGAGACCTTTGATATTTGGTCGCCCATTCTTAGCTACTGTAGGTGCTGTTATTAACCATGCAAATCGCTGTTTAGTTTTCTTAAATGTGGACAGGAAAAAGTTCTATAAGACCACACCAGACCAAGCTCCAAATCAAAAAGACAAGGACAAGGAGAAGGTGATGGAGGACAAGAAGGAACTAAAGGCACTTGCGTCTAGGCAATTTATGCACATCAAGATAGTAGTGCCACCAGACATCAGCAAGGAGAAGGAGAAAAATCTTGAAGGAATTGTTGAGAAGACAAAATATGTCTTCAAGGATGCAAAAATCTTTAAGAGAGGAAAAAAAATTGTGAAAAGTTCAGGTTAAGGAGGACCACAAGGACTCTTAATTCAAAGAGTCCTGTTTCTCTTTCTTAATCCTAATCCTGCCAAGAGTCTAGCTAAAAGACTTTAAACAAAAGCGCTTAATGGGAGGCAACCCATTTGGTATGACTTTCTTTTCTTTTTATTTCTTTTCTATTTGATTTCTTTTCTTTTTTATGCATTTCAGGCTTTTATAAAACCCAGAAAAACCAAAAACATTCAAAAAACCAGAAAATACAAAAAGATAGTAGGAGAAAGCAAGAAACCAAGAGAAACCGGGAACTCCCGGAAAGCATTTGCCGCGGCCGCGAACAATCCAGCCGCGGCCGACCCGTCCTTTACCGTGGCCCACATGTTTCAGCCGCGGCCCGACTCGATTCTACCGCAGGCGCGCGAATCTGGCCCGCGGCCGGCTCAATTTTGGTCACCTGGCGAGTTTTCCCCGTTTCCCGTAACCCGGAACTTGAATTCCCCGTTTTACTACGGGATTTAACCGGGAAGTTCCCAAAACATAATTTCCGTGTTAAACACGCCAGGTAAATCTTCTAAACTTTTAAAAATAAAATTTTTCTTAGGAAAACCACCTTTTTAAAAGAAAAAGAGGATTTTAAAGATCAAAAATGTCTTTTCTATTCATTTTCTCCAACAAGCTTGGAGATCTAGAGAAAAAGACAGATTTCAAAGTTGACAAATCCTTTCCAAATTTTCGAACATATCTCACTCTTTTTCAAAGGAGATTTCAAATCTAGCATCACATAACACTTTCATCAAGGTATGAGCTCAAATTTCTCTCTTTTTCTTAAAAACTCATATTTAGGGTTTTTTTTAGAATGAGTAGAAATTCACCTTAAGATGATTGGAAACTGTCTTTGGACTTAAGGCTAGACTACTGGGTAGGTTAATTGCATGATTAAACACTTAGACCATAGAGATTTGAAATTTTCGAAAATCTGAGATTTGAACTTTGAGAAAATCGAAATTTGGAGATCTGTTTGGTTCAACTTTGCAAATCTGGATTGTTTGGTTTTTGTTGATAGAAAACTAGACTAGATTACATGTGAGTGAGCATAATATATCATCCTGGTTTAGAAATCTCATGTGTTGAACATCAGTATATCGAACTCCACCAAAAGTTCTCAGATTTTGTAATGTTTGATGCACTTACAGTTTGTTTGTCATGATAATGTGTTTATGATTTCTCTGTAAACACCTTGTTCATAAAATCGATACCAAAGCAGCTTGATTTATCCTTTGTCTCGAGAATCTCGTTTTTGCAGGTCATGGATCTCTCAAGTTCGACTGATTCGAACCAAGAAGAGCCCTCATGCAAAAAAGCCCCATTCGCAGGAGACATATGATGCATTAAACGAAAAAACGACTGAGTGAAAATGAGCCTCTGTGCACCTTCATTACCGCGCAAAGAAAGATCTTTTCAGGAAAGATTGAGCAGACCTCCACTCAGCTATCTTTCCCAAGAAGAGTCAAGCCTTCCTCTAAGTGGAAAGTGAAGTTTGTTGGTAAAGCCATAGACCCAGACATCGATTACTTGGCACAGCTTGAGAAGCTGAAGATCAAGCCAACTCCAGCAATTGACTACTCAACTCTTGAATTGCTTGGAATCAGAGAAGATGTGATATGGTATTTTGATAGGCTTGGAATGAGATCATTCATGGAGCAGAACTTTCGGACCTATGAGAACCACACTAAGGAGTTCCTTGCATCAGCGACTTTGAGTTACAAGAAGAGAGCTACTCCTAGAGCTCTAGTTGGCACACTCTCCTTTTCTATTGGAGGTCATCCTTACTCGCTTACCATCTTAGAGATATTTGATGTTTTGAAGTTGCCTTATTGTGATGAGATTGCATTGGAGAAGGATCCAGATGAGGATCTTTGGAAGCTGATGGGTTATGGAGTTTATGACAAAGGAACGTCTAAGGCATCATTACTCTCTCATCTTGCTGTACGCTATGTTCATAAGCTACTAGCACACACTGTGTTTTCACGAGCCAATCAAGCGAATGTCCTTAAGCCAGAGTTGGTGACACTACAGCTACCATTCGCAGATCACCCCAGGTTTCCTTGCTTTGCTTGCATCATTGCAAGAAACCTAGTGAAAGTTAAGCATGAGATGCTTACATCTGATTGTCAGGACTACTCACCAGCTTTTGGGAGCATCATCACTTCGCTTATGATAGCAGCAGGAGTTGATTTTTCAACTGAGACACCTCTTAGAGAGGATTGGTTTGATCTTTCTCAGTTCTCTAGAGATAGGACTATCACCAGGGCCAAGATGGACCCAATTGGATTTGCTTACAAGTTCTCCACCAGTTCCACCGAGTACAGGGTACTACTACCATCGGATTCAATGCCCCATCTCCATGATGGTTCAGACCCAGGATGTAAACCAGAGACCAGCGTCTTCCTACCATCTTTGCCACTCTTACCACTGACCATGAAGCAATTTCTGGCTGCAAAAGCCAAGAGAGAGGTAGCTGCAAATAGCAGGAGACTACAGCCTGCACCATCCACATTCAGAGCCAGTTCTTCTCATTTCAGAGCATCCACTAGGAGTGATGAAGACTTTGCAGCTTTGAAGAAGAAGCTTGAGCAGCAAGAGAAGATCAACAGGTGCATGAAGAGACTACTTAAAAGCCGCCGATCTGATGACTCCTCATCTACAAAGACAGATGACAGCCATGAGACATAGGTGCCTATCCATCACCACATCATACCCACGGTTCTATCACCATTTTCTTTCCTTTTATTTTATACTCTTTTGCTTTTATTTCACCATCTTCTCAGCAACGTTTTCACACTGGGGACATTGTGATTTAAGTCTGGGTGAGGATGTCTATCCGTAATAATCTATTTTTCTTTTTTTCTTATCTTTTTCTGCAATTTTTATATTAGTCTATGCTTATTAAAAGACCTTGAGTATTTTTCAGGAATGTTTGACGCAAAACTATAATGAGTAAGACCGATGTGCTTCTAGACTTTTCATGTTAGTATCTTTTTTGGTTAGTACTAGACTAGGCGGTAGTTAGAGTACTTGCAATACAAACTCCCACCAGAGGATTTCTATTCATGGAGACTTGTCCTGACAGGATAGACTAGCTCATTTTATTTGAACATAATCTTGACATTCAATTTTCTCATCATTAGTTTTAGCAGGCATCATGATACACATCTAGGACATCTTTGCATCATTGTTACCACTCTTTGTTGTCCTAGATGGCCAGTTCATCTTTACCTGGTACCACACCCTTTATCCAGAACCATTATTTCAAACTTCAAGCAGTCTCTCTTTAGCACTTTTGACATATATGTGCAAAAACGCCGGAGAGGGAGGAACAACATGGTTTTCAGTCACACAAAAGAAAGACTGAAGAAATTTGGGAAAGTGGAGTATCAAGAATCTATCAAAGCCCAATGGTACCTCAAAAAGTGTGAACTTAGAAGTAAATTTCGTGCTTCCTAAGACTCTCTGTCAAAAGGCGGTTTCCCCTTTCAGAAAAAAAAAAAATCGAAAAAAGAGAAAAAGAATGAAAGGAAAGAAAACTAAAAGCCTAAAGAGTCTAGGATGGCCGAAATTATTTGAAGTAAAGGCTACAAGTATTCATTTGTGAGCATTAGTTTTAAAACCTAGACAAAAATCTAAGTCTGGGGGAGTTATGAGGAGAACCTGAAGAAGGGAGATCAAGAAATCTTAAAGCAAGAAGAATGTGACTGGAAACTGTGGATATCAACAGCTCCACCCTCTCTTGCTGTTTTGCATAATGTATTGTCTCTCCAGAAAAGGTAACCCTAAACACTAAAACAGCCATTTTGAATACCTAGCCTTGATTGCCTTGCTAAACTCTTTTTGATGAGAACCACTGGAACTTATAAATGAATGTTAAAAGCTAGTTGACTGGAGGATAGGTTTAAGTGTGTAGACTTTCGCATGACGGATCAACGGACTAGTTATGCTTGTGCTTTGGTGAGAATTTTCTAGACTATCCTTGATTTTAGCATAATGACTAACTCTGGGTTAGAAGCATGGTCTCTGAAATTTTGTTAGTTCCTGCGACTTTCAAACCTCTTTTCCAGGTTCAGTTCTTTGGTTTTGTTTGAGGACAAGCTAAGGTTTAAGTTTGGGGGAGTTGATAACATCTGATTTTGACCACTTTTATGGATCACTTTCAATATCTTATGCAGGTGTTTTTACTCAGTTTTAAAGGTTTTATAAGTGTTTTCTATGATTTGGAGTTTTAAAAGGTTTTTCCATGTTTTGGAGTTAGATCTCAAGATATCATCAATGCACTGAAGGCCGATCAACACAAGCCCAGTCAACACAAGCCCACCGCGGCTGAGGAGGTTTCACCCCCGGTGGACCTATGTCCGAACCTCAGGAGCCCAACTAAGGCCCAAGACACTTCCTGCACTCATTTTACAAGCCCTAGATGCCCAAAACTTGGAGAAACACTATAAATACTCATTTTTAGGTCCTTTGTAAGAGAGCATTTTTCTTCTCTTTGAGAGAGAACTCATTCACAGTTTTAGGTTTTATTTTTGACATATGTAGAAGCTTTTCATCGCCATACTGTCTTCAATAAGAGAAGTTTTCCTGCAACCTTGTTTCTTTTACTTTTCTTCTTCTTAGTTCTAAACCGATGATGATGTCTACCTCAGCCATGTCTGAGTAGTCACCTAGTTGGGTGAAAGGGTAATCCAAAGGGACCCCATGTTCGAATGACATCTAGGTTTTTAGGAAAAAGGATTTCGATTTTTAACATGATTCTCCCATTCATCCAATTCTCAAAGCGGTAATTCTGGATTGATCACCCAGAATCTGATCCTAAATTTAATCCGAGCCACCAGAGTGTTGTATCTGGGTTGCCTGAACCGGATCTTATGGACGTCCCTGTCGTAGGAGACGAAAGCTACCTACGGAGGATACGTAAGCAGAGATGGATTCCGATCTACAAAGCATGATCTTGTTCTGGCATGAGAGTGAGAGTTAATTGCCATGAACAAGTGATTAGATGATTAGGGTGACGAGAGTTGGCTAATCTTACATGTGTCTATCCTAGTTTCAGAGTCATAGAAAATCCTTGCCTAAATTCCTTGAGTCTTAGAACATGAACCCTAAAGATGAACCTTGAACCCAGCGCTTTTTCCTTATTGCTTTTCAACCGATTCTTACTTAAAGTTCTTTTTAATCTTTGCATAATTAGATTTAGTGACAAACCAAAACCCGTTTTTTATTATTAGATTAGGTTTACGATTGTTTTTAGCATCAGTTAGAAGTCCTCAACACACAGATCTATGTGGATTCGATCCCTAAGTACTACTGCGTTTGCTGTGCACTTGCAGCTTGTCTAGGGTAAAACTTGTGTTGCCCACTGCAATCACATCAAGTTTTTGGCGCCATTGCCGGGGTTCTGTTGCTGTTGACTTGAGTTGTCTTCTTAATCTAATTTCAATCCTAAACCTCAAGATTTTCGAGTTCTGCTGGAGATTTTCCAACTCCTCTTTTTATCTTTGCTTTCTTTGCTCACATGTGCATGAAAACTAGGAGAGATTCTGACGAAATCGTATTGCCTTTAGACGAGATTGACAAACACGAAAGAGCACTTAGGAAACTCAGACGAAGAACGCTCAAGATGGCCAATCCTAATGCCCATCGGGAAAATCTTTTAAACCGTGATCAGGAGGATCACATTGGAGATGATGACCGTGATTCAGTTCATGGTGACGACCTAGGTGCTGCTCATGAAGAAGATGGACAGCCACAACTCGATGAAGAGGGAAACCGAGTCCCTCTAAATCCTGCTCAAGCCGCTGGTAATCAAAGGAGACAAGACTAGGCCGATGTTGAAGGAAGAAGGAATGATGAAAACATTGTTCTACCAGTTGTTAGAGAAGCAAATCGACCAATACAGCTTGCCAATCCTGCGAGAAGACAGCCTCGGAACAGACTCATTGCCGATTTTGATGCACCTCACCAACACTTCCAAAATTGATCAGCTATTCAAATCCCTGTTCCAAGAGATAATCATTAGATAAAACCTCAGATAGTCTCTTTGGTGAAACAGAACCAATTCCATGGAATCTTTACTGAGCATCCAATGGACCACATTGATCTTTTTGAAGAAATCTCTTGAATGGTGAGAACAACTCCAGAAACTGTGGACTATGTGAAGTGTAAGCTTTTTCCTTTCTCTCTAAGTGATAAAGGTTTTAGATGGTTGAAATCTATGCCATCTGGTTCTATTACTTCATGGGAAGAATTCAAGTCAGCTTTCTTGAACCACTTCTACACCAAGTCAAGATCGAACCAGCTGAGAAAAAAGATACAAAGTTTCCAACAAGGCATAATAGAATCATTTTATGAAGCCTAGGAGCGATTCAAGGAGTATGAGAGAGACTTCCCTCATCATGATTTCTCTGGAGCAAACCTGCTAAGCACCTTCTACAGAGGACTTCAGCAGAAGTATCAACTTTCTCTTGACACTGCCAGCAATGGAGATTTCAGTTCAAAAACCATACCACAAGGAAGAGCACTCATCGAAAATCTGGCTTTAGCTAACTGCAACAACAACCCTGAGTATGACAGATCAAAGAAGACTATCACTAGTCATGAATCAAGGGAGATTGCTGAGCTAAAAAGCATGGTAAGTGAACTTCTTAAGTCTCAAAATAAGAATATACATGCTTGTGATATTGCTGTAGGAAATGAAGAAGATGAAAGATATGAAGAACATGGCATGTACTGATATGTCTATATTTTACATCATTTAGATTGCATTATAGAGTCCTCATCATGTGTTTTCTCATGTAAATTGAGTCTTTAGGCGCTAAAATAGGACTTAGGGCTTGCATTAGGTCCCAAAGAGTTTTGCATGTTTTGAAGTCTTTATCAGGAGCTTTGGAGACCAATTGGAGCCTAAGAAGAGGAACAGAAAAGAAAACGGTGAAGAAATGGGTCAAAAATGGTGAAAACCGCTTGGAGGAATTTCTCGGCCAAATCTCGTACCGGCTGGTCGGAAACCTCGGCCAAAATGTTTACCGGACGCTCATTACCGGCCAAAAACCTTACCGATCGGCCAGAATCGAGTATCGAGTGCAAAAATACCACGGGACAAGTTTTTGACCGAGGCAAGAATTTTTACGACCAAAAAGCTTACCGCGGTACACAGCCCTCAGCCATTTTTCTTACCGCGGGAAGGTTTTTACGACCAAAAGTTGTCCTTGCCCGCGCAATTCAGAGATCAGCAATCCGGGGAACCTTCCGGTCCGAATCAGTTGGCGGGGTCTTCACCAAAGTTGGAGACAACCAAGCAAAGATTCCAGAACAGTCTGAATCATCCAATTCGGACCAGTGGAGAGAAAGATATGGCTTCCGGAGCATTCACCAGCATTGCGCGTACCCGAGAACTGAACGGCGAACTTCAAAGATCATGGCGGACGGAGCCCCTCCAGACCGAACCAGCTTACCCGGTCTTCACCAAAGTTCGAGATCCATGGAAGATCTTCTCAGAGCATTCGGAATCGCTCAATTCGGAGCAAAGGTTTGGAAGATAGGGTCTCCGGAGTTCACATCGGTCTAAAAGTCTATTTTCCGGTGATTTCAATGCAGCGCAAAGATGTTAAATCCAGGAAGCCTTCCACTCCCCAAGCTCCGATGGTTTCTTCACCAAAGTTCGAGCTTATTGAGTCATCTTGACTGTGGAACTGGTCCCAGAGCAATTGGAGTCGTGTGCTGAAAGTTACTGCTTCCGGAAGGTGACATGGTCGATACAAGCCTAAAAGAGTTGCGATACGCGCTAAGTATTCTCACAAGCCTCGGTATCTTTGCCTTGGCGTCACTCAAGTCGAGGCTCATATCTTGGAAGTATTCTGGACTAGACCTCGTGCCAAAGCCTTGGCATGGTTAGATCAAGGCATGCATACGTAAGAACTGAAGCTGGAAACGACTAAGTGTTGAAAGTACACCTCGGTGTAATGACCTCGGCGTGCATGCCGGACAGTGTTCTCCCAAGCACCTCGACATCATGACCCCTCGACATTTTATCTCGAGGTCCCTTGTCACGAACCCAGAATCAAGAACAGAATGGCTCAAGAACATACACGTGAGGATAGATCAAAGACTATTGTTCATGCATGTTCTTGACGTGTTCTTCACGAGATCTTCATCTGGATCCTGACTCACGTGCACGCCTCGGCATGAAGACCTAGGCTTCACTTTCCGACACACTGTGGCACTCACCCATCAACCCAAGAAGGTGGTTCAGTACCCGGTTTTTTCCGGGCTGACCCGCGACACTTTTCCTTTGCTATAAATACATTTTGAGACTAAAAACCTAGTTATCTTATCTCTTATCTGTTTTTAGCTCTAAGAGCTTGCCTCTTTTGTGAAACTTGATTAATCTAATCCGATATCTCGTTTTTGCATCGGAATCTTGTTCTTTCTTTATTTCTTTTATCATCAAACATCAAACTCCTTATCATGACTAGCTACACGTCTTGCAAAGGACTTAGTAAGCTCGTTATGATCAGTGAGTAGTCGTTTAAGAGGCTTTAGATAGGTAGATTAGGGTGCTTTCAAGGTAGATTAATGGGTTTAGGTGTCTAGTCTTGCATGTCTCATTCCTTAACTGACGAGATCTCTAGGCTGGATCCAAGCACATCACTTGAGGTTCAGATCTGAGACATATCTCGCATCAAAAGTGTTTGTAGAAATTTCTGAACCACTCGGTTAAGGGTTTAAGAGTCTTTCATCGCGAGAGTGATAGTTTGTTCTCTTAAATGACGCTTTTGAACTGATTCTTATTGCTGACTGATTTGTGCCTCTCAAAAGGGATTTTGGTATGAAAGAGGATCAGTTTAGATGTTTAATGCTTTCATGAGAAGATTAACATGCCTTGAGTTCAAAGTTAAATGAAATCGCTTGATAAAAATGGTTCATTAACCCATTAGTTTAGCTTGGAAGCACCCGAGTCAAATATCCTGTCTAAAGCTTCTGCCTTTATCATTCATTATTGTCATCTGAATCACCTGTTTGTTATTTGCATCTTGATTAGTTTAAATCTCTGCTTTTATTTAACTTTATTGCTTATTTGCCTGTTAATCATCGTCACCAAACTTTTATCATCTTGTCTTGACTTAAGTGAACAAATGACATAGGCTAGTGTCTCGTTTACAAGCTTGGTTTGACACCCCTTATACTACTTTGACAAGGGGATTGATAACCCTTCTAAGAGCCTGAAAACTCTTAGTTATCATGTACCAAGAGGAAGAAATCAATTTTATGGGAGCTCAGACATACCATAATCAATTTAGTCCAGCTTTCAACAACAACTTTAGGAACTCTGGTGCCAACTTCAACAATCTCTCATATAGAAACCAAGGAGCCGATAATCAGCCCTATCCACAGCAACAAAGGAGTTTTCAAAACAAGTTTCAAGGTGGAAACTATGGAGAAGGAAATTCCCAACAAAGATCAGCATTCAATCCTCAACAAGCACAGACCAGCTCATTAGAAGCAACCCTTTCCCAGCTACGTAATCAGGTAAAATCGCTTGAACAAACTATGATGCAGACTACTCAAGGCAATGAGAAGTCATTCAGGAAAATGAGGGTGAAGATCGATTGTATCTCCACTGATTTGAATGGGAAGTTCGAATCTCTTGCAACCCATGTCAAGAAGTTGGAACATCAGATAGGTCAAACTGCAGATTCAATGAAGAGACAACCAGGAGTTTTACCAAGAAGAGTAGAAGTTCACCCAAAGAAGTTCTGCAATGCTATGACAGCAGTTTTGGAGGAAGAACCTGTCGCAGACTCTAAGGAAAGATTGACACCTGAACCTCTCATAAAAGGACTCTGAAACCGAGCATGAGAGAGGTCGAGTCATTCCTGTTAAGGTACCCAAACGCTTGCCTGACGAAAGACTCAGAAAGTCTAAGGATCCAGGGCGTTTCTCATTCACATGTTCAATCTTTGGAATTGAATTTTCAGATTGTTTATGTGATTCTGGTGCTAATGTGAATGTCATGTCAAAATCTGTTGCTGAGAAACTTGGTATAGGTACATTTGTCCCCTCTCTAGCAAGGATAATCTTTGGTGATTCATCTCAAAAGAGAACAGAAGGAATGATGCAGGATTTGCCACTAATCATTGGAAACAAAACAGTCCCATCCGATTTTCAAGTCTTGGAGATGGACAAGGAAAAAGAGAGACCTTTGATATTTGGTCGCCCATTCTTAGCTACTGTAGGTGCTGTTATTAACCATGCAAATCGCTGTTTAGTTTTCTTAAATGTGGACAGGAAAAAGTTCTATAAGACCACACCAGACCAAGCTCCAAATCAAAAAGACAAGGACAAGGAGAAGGTGATGGAGGACAAGAAGGAACTAAAGGCACTTGCGTCTAGGCAATTTATGAACATCAAGATAGTAGTGCCACCAGACATCAGCAAGGAGAAGGAGAAAAATCTTGAAGGAATTGTTGAGAAGACAAAATATGTCCTCAAGGATGCAAAAATATTTAAGAAAGGAAAAGAAATTGTGAAAAGTTCAGATTAAAGAGGACCACAAGGACTCTTAATTCAAAGAGTACTGTTTCTCTTTCTTAATCCTAATCCTGCCAAGAGTCTAGCTAAAAGACTTTAAACAAAAGCGCTTAAAGGGAGGCAACCCATATGGTATGACTTTCTTTTCTTTTTATTTCTTTTCTATTTGATTTCTTTTCTTTTTTCTGCATTTCAGGCTTTTATAAAACCCAGAAAAACCAAAAACATTCAAAAAACCAGAAAATACAAAAAGATAGTAGGAGAAAGCAGGAAAACAGGAGAAACCGGGAACTCCCGGAAAGCATTTTCCGCGGCCGCGATCAATCCAGCCGCGGCCGACCCATCCTTTACCGCGGCCTGCATGTTTCATCCGCGGCCCGACTCGATTCTACCACAGGCGCGCGCACCTGGCCCGCGGCCGGGTCAATTTTGGTCACCAGGCGAGTTTTCCCCGTTTCCCGTAACCCGGAACTTGAATTCCCTGTTTTACTACGGGATTTAACCGGGAAGTTCCCAAAACGTAATTTCCGTAGGTAAGTCTTCTAAACTTTTAAAAATAAAATTTTTCTTAGGAAAACCACCTTTTTAAGAGAAAAAGAGGATTGTAAAGATCAAAAAGGTCTTTTCTCTTCATCTTCTCCAACAAGCTTGGAGATCTAGAGAAAAAGACAGATTTCAAACTTGACAAATCCTTTCCAAATTTTCGAACATATCTCACTCTATTTCAAAGGAGATTTCAAATCTAGCATCACATAACACTTTCATCAAGGTATGAGCTCAAATTTCTCTCTTTTTCTTAAAAACTCATATTTAGGGTTTTTTTAGAATGAGTAAAAATTCACCTTAAGATGATTGGAAACTGTCTTTGGACTTAAGGCTAGACTACTGGGTAGTTTAATTGCATGGTTAAACACTTAGACCATAGAGATTTGAAATTTTCGAAAATCTGAGATTTGAACTTTGAGAAAATCGAAATTTGGAGATCTGTTTGGTTCAACTTTGCAAATCTGGATTGTTTGGTTCTTGTTGATACAAAACTAGATTAGATTACATGTGAGTGAGCATAATATATCATCCTGGTTTAGAAATCTCATGTGTTGAACATCAGTATATCGAACTTCACCAAAAGTTCTCAGATTTTGTAATGTTTGATGCCCTTACAGTTTGTTTGTCATGATAATGTGTTTATGATTTCTCTGTAAACACCTTGTTCATAAAATCGATACCAAAGCAGCTTGATTTGTCCTTTGTCTCGAGAATCTTGTTTTTGCAGGTCATGGATCTCTCAAGTTCGACTGATTCGAACCAAGAAGAGCCCTCATGCGAAAAAGCCCCATTCGCAGGAGACATATGATGCATTAAACGAGAAACGACTGAGTGAAGTTGAGCCTTTGTCCACCTTCATTACCGCGCAAAGAAGGATCTTTTCAGGAAAGATTGAACAGACCTCCACTCAGATATCTTTCCCAAGAAGAGTCAAGCCTTCTAAGTCGAAAGTGAAGTTTGTTGGTAAAGCCATAGACCCAGACATCGATTACTTGGCACAGCTTAAGAAGCTGAAGATCAAGCCAACTCCAGCAATTGACTACTCAACTCTTGAGATGCTTGGAATCAGAGAAGATGTGATATGGTATCTTGATAGGCTTGGAATGAGATCATTCATGGAGTAGAACTTTCAGAACTATGAGAACCACACTAAGGAGTTCCTTGCATCAGCGACTTTGAGTTACAAGAAGAGAGCTACTCCTAGAGCTCTAGTTGGCACACTCTCCCTTTCTATTAGAGGTCATCCTTACTCTCTTACCATCTTAGAGATATGTGATTCTTTGAAGTTGCCTTATTGTGATGAGATTGCATTCGAGAAGGATCCGGATGAGGATCTTTGGAAGCTGATGGGTTATGGAGTTCATGACAAAGGAAGGTCTAAGGCATAATTACTCTCTCATCCTGCTGTTCGCTATGTTCATAAGCTACTAGCACACACTGTGTTTTCACGAGCCAATCAAGCGAATGTCCTTAAGCCAGAGTTGGTGACGCTACAGCTACCATTCGCAGATCACCCCGCGTTTCCTTGCTTTGCTTGCATCATTGCAAGAAACCTAGTGAAAGTTAAGCATGAGATGCTTACATCTGATTGTTAGGACTACTCACCAGCTTTTGGGAGCATCATCACTTCGCTTATGATAGCAGCAGGAGTTGATTTTTCAACTGAAACACCTCTTAGAGAGAATTGGTTTGATCTTTCTCAGTTCTCTAGAGATAGGACTATCACCAGAGCCAAAATGGACCCAATTGGATTTGCTTACAAGTTCTCCACCAGTTCCACCGAGTACAGGGTACTACTACCATCGGATTCAATGCCCCATCTCCAAGATGGTTCAGACCCAGGATGGAAACCAGAGACCAGCGTCTTCCTACCATCTTTGCCACTCTTACCTCTGACCATGAAGTAATTTCTGGCTGCAAAAGCCAAGAGAGAGGTAGCTGCAAATAGCAGGAGACTACACATCCAGAGCCAGTTCTTCTCATTTCAGAGCATCCACTAGGAGTGATGCAGACTTTGCAGCTTTGAAGAAGAAGCTTGAGCAGCAAGAGAAGATCAACAGGTGCATGAAGAGACTACTTAAGAGCCGCCGATCTGAAGACTCCTCATCTACAGAGACAGATGACAGCCATGATACATAGGCGCCTATCCATCACCACATCATGCCCACTGTTCTATCACCATTTTCTTTCCTTTTATTTTATACTCTTTTGCTTTTATTTCACCATCTTCTCAGCAACTTTTTCACACTAGGGACAGTGTCATTTAAGTCTGGGTGAGGATGTTTATCCGTAATAATCTATTTTTCTTTGTTTCTTATCTTTTTCTGCAATTTTTATATTTTTCTATGCTTATTAAAAGACCTTGAGGTGTTTTTCAAGGAATGTTTGACACAAAACTATAATGAGTAAGTCCCATGTGCTTCTAGACTTTTCATGCTAGTATCTTTTGTGGTTAGTACTAGACTAGGCGGTAGCTAGAGTACTTGCACTACAAATTCCCACCAGAGGATTTCTATTCATGGAGACTTGTCCTGACAGGATAGACTAGCTCATTTTATTTGAACATAATCTTGACATCTAATTTTCTCATCATTAGTTTTAGCAGGCATCATGATACACATCTAGGACATCTTTACATCATTGTTACCACTCTTTATTGTCCTAGATGGCCAATTCATCTTTTGCTGGTACCACACCCTTTATCAGAACCATTATTTCAAACTTCAAGTAGTCTCTCTTTAGCTCTTTTGACATATATGTGCAAACACGCCGGAGAGGGAGGAACACAAAAGAAAGACTGAAGAAATTTGGGAAAGTGGAGTATCAAGAATCTATCAAAGCCCAATGGTACCTCAAAAAGTGTGAACTTAGAAGTAAATTTCGTGCTTCCTAAGACTCTCTGTCAAAAGGCGGTTTCCCCTTTCAGAAAAAAAAATCGAAAAAAGAGAAAAAGAATGAAAGGAAAGAAAACTAAAAGCTTAAAGAGTCTAGGATGGCCAAAATTATTTGAAGTAAAGGCTACAAGTATTCATTTGTGAGCATTAGTTTTAAAACCTAGACAAAAATCTAAGTCTGGGGGAGTTATGAGGAGAACCTGAAGAAGGGAGATCAAGAAATCTTAAAGCAAGAAGAATGTGACTAGAAATTGTGGATATCAACAGCTCCACCCTCTCTTGCTGTTTTGCATAATGTCTGATAGACACGACTTTTTAGGGTCTCAGGGCTATCAATCCCCTTGTCAATGTAGCACAAAGAGGTTAATCAATCCAAGAATGTGGTGATAGACACTAAGCTATATGATCAAGTTCTTAATTCAAGCAAACAGGAGTGGGTTTTGATTAATCTAGAGAAAACTATAAACATAAACAGGTTTAAAGACAAATGACAATGACAAATGGTGTGAATATGATATGATGGAGGCATGAGATTCTAGACATGATAGATGGTTAGGGTGCTTTGGTGTTAAACTAGAAATGCTAATGACAATGATGAGACATGATTCAAGTGATTAAGAACTCTAATCTAGGTTAATCCTCTCATGAAGGTATTAACCCCTATACTAATCCATTTTCAAACCAAATTCCCATTTGTGAAATATGAATCAATATGCATTAATAAACAGTTCTCAATGATCATTCAAGCATTTAACAAATCATTCCCATGATGAAAAATTACTTAAACCTCTAACACAACTCTTTCAGGAATTTCATCAAACACTTTTGGTGCATGAAATTCCCAGAATCTAGATCTCAAGTGATTATCAAGGATCTAGCATAGAGAACAGTTGTTTAGAGAAATGAACCAATGAATCTAGCCCTAAGCACTCCTAATCTAACACTTTAGCACCCTAAGGTTTGTGTAACTCCCTTTTTAGAATCTTCTGGTCATGCAGGGCCTTGGTCTTCTCCTTATAGATTTTTGAGCTTTCAAAAGCTTCAAGCCTGATCTCCTCAAGTTCATGAAGTTGCATGATCCTTTTCTCTTGAGCTGTCTTGATATCAAAGTTTAGAAACTTCACAGCCCACATAGCTTTGTACTCCAACTCAACAGGAAGGTGGCAGCTCTTCCCATATAGCAAACTGAATGGTGATGTTCCAATTGGAGTTTTAAAGGCAGTCCTGTAAGCCCATAATGCATCATCTAGCCTTTTGCTCCAATCTTTTCTGCTTGAGCTAACAGTCCTCTCAAGAATGGCCTTGATCTGTCTATTGGATACTTCAACCTGGCCACTAGTTTGAGGATGATATGGAGTAGCTATCTTGTGTTTAACTCCATGCTTTCTCAATAAACCTTCCAGAGTCTTGTTCAAAAAATGGGATCCTCCATCAGAGATGACAACCCTTGGAACTCCAAACCTTGGGAAGATGATGTTCTTGAACAGCCTCACTACAACCTTGGAATCATTGGTAGGGGAAGCAATGGCCTCAACCCATTTGGACACATAGTCCACAGCAACAAGTATGTATTGATTTCCATAGGATGAAATGAAAGGTCCCATAAAGTCAATCCCCCAGCAATCAAAGATCTCAACCTCTAGAATGGGGTTTTGAGGCATCTCACTTCTCTTAGATATGTTCCCATGCCTCTGACAGGCATCACATGCTGAAACCACCAACTGGGCATCTTTGAACATTGTAGGCCACCAAAACCCACTTTGAAGAATCTTTGCCACAGTTTTGAATGCCCCCATGTGACCTCCAAAAGCAGAACCATGACATTCTTGCAACACAGGTTGCATCTCCTCTTCAGCAAGACACCTTCTGTAAAGCTGATCCTTGTTCAGAACATAGAGGTAGGGCTCATCCCAATAGTATCTCTGGACATCTCTGAAGAACTTTTTCCTCTTGTAAGCATCCAATTCAGGAGGCTCCACCCCACATGCAAGATAGTTCACTATGTCTGCAAACCAAGGCATCCTCCTTTCTTGAATGCTCTCTACTTCCTCAAATTCCAAGTAGGAATGGAGCACCATCAGAGACTCTTCAGGCAAAGCATCATCTATGGGGACTTTTTCTTCAATCCTCAGCCTTGAGAGATGGTCTGCAGCACCATTCTCAATCCCCTTTTTATCAAGCACCTCCATATCAAACTCTTGGAGCAATAAAACCCATCTCAACAGCCTTGGCTTGGCATCTTTCTTGGTCATCAAGTACCTGAGGGCTGCGTGATCAGTATACACAATGACCTTTGATCCCACCAGGTAGCTTCTGAACTTATCAAAGGCAAAAACTATTACCAGCATTTCCTTTTCAGTTGTAGCATACTTTTCTTGGGCAGAGTCAAGTGTTCTACTGGCATAGTAGATCACATGCAGCTTCTTGTCTTTCTTTTGTCCAAGTACTGCTCCAACAGCAAAGTCAGAAGCATCTGTCATGACCTCAAAAGGTAGAGACCAGTCTGGTGCCTGAACTATTGGTGCACTAACCAATGCCTCCTTGATCAACTTGAAGGCTTCTTCACATTCAGCATCAAAGATGAAATCCACTTCCTTACACAACAGTCTTGTTAAGGGCCTGGCAATCCTTGAGAAGTTCTTTATGAATCTTCTATAAAACCCTGCATGACCCAGGAAGCTCCTTATCCCTTTAACTGAAGTGGGGGTTTGCAGATTCACCATCACCTCCACCTTTGCCTTATCAACCTCAATACCCTTTTCAGAGATCTTGTGCCCAAGGACTATTCCTTCTTGCACCATGAAATGACACTTCTCCCAGTTCAGCACCAAGTTGTGCTGCTCACATCTCTCCAACACCTGTGTCAAATTAGAGAGACAATCCGAGAAGGAGGAGCCATAGACACTCAAGTCATCCATGAACACCTCAACTTTCTCTTCAATAATGTCAGAGAAAATGTGCATCATACATCTTTGAAAAGTGGCTGGTGCATTACATAAACCGAAGGGCATTCTCCTATAAGCATAAGTGCCATAAGGGTATGTGAATGTTGTTTTCTCTTGATCTCTTGGATCTATGGGAATTTGAAAAAATCCAGAGTACCCATTGAGAAAACAAAAATAAGGATGATTAGCTAACCTTTCAAGCATTTGATCAATGAATGGTAAAGGGAAATGATCTTTTCTAGAAGCAGAATTCAATTTCCTATAGTCAATGCACATGCGATGGCCAGTTATGGTTCTTTGAGCTATGAGTTCATCCTTATCGTTTTTCACCACTGTGATCCCACCTTTCTTGGGCACAACGTGAACAGGAGACACCCATCTTGAGTCAGAGATTGGGTAAATTATCCCTGCCTCAAGAAGCTTTAGTATCTCCTTCTTAACCACTTCCCTAAGGTTGGGGTTAAGTCTACGTTGGTGCTTAATAGAGGACATGGCTTGGTCCTCCAGGTGGATCCTGTGGGTGCATATATCAGGAGAGATTCCTCTAATATCTGCCAAGGAATACCCTATGGCTCTCCTGAATTTCCTTATTTCACTAAGTAATGCACGTTCCTCATGCTCCAGCAAGTTATCATTTATGATCACGGGAAAAGTAGAGTTTAGGCCTAAGAATGCATACCTGAGCCCTGTTGGTAGAGGCTTGAGCTCAACAGAGGGTGCATCCGCCTCATTCCAGTCCTGGTCCAGGTTGCTTTGGCTGGTGACTGATTCCTTGATAGCAAAGACTTCAGAGCCTCTTTGTTCCAGCTCCAAAAACCTTGTTTCAGGACCCAGCTCTCTTGCATTGTCCAGATACAGCTTATACCCTTCACTTGCTTCAGCCAAGAGCTCATTCTCTCCTTGTTCTTGAGTTAGAGCAGCTTGAAGAGGATCCTCAGTGTTCAGCTCCTCAAGCAGCTCATCAGCCAACTGGTCCATTGTCTCCACATAGAAACATTGACCTTCAATGGTGGGTTTCTTCATCATCACATTCACATCAAACTTGAGCCTTTCAGACCCAAGTTGAAGCTCTATTATCCCACCTCTCACATCAATGATGGCTCCTGCAGTTGCTAAGAATGGCCTGCCCAAGATGAGAGGATCTACTGGTTCCTCATCCATTTCCAGCACAACAAAATCTGTTGGAACCTCAAAACCACCTATCTTGACAGGTAGATCTTCCAACATACCAACAGGCAATCTAACAGATCTATCTGCAAGGATAAGAGAAATCCTTGAAGGTTTGAAAACTCTAAAGCCCAGCTTCTTTGCTATGGAGAATGGCATCAAGCTGACTGATGCTCCTAAATCACAAAGACATCCAGAGAATAGAAGAGGTACAATGGCACAAGGGAGTGTGAAGCTCCCTGGATCAGTTAACTTCCTTGGAATGGACTTCTTCTGAATGATAGCACTGCATTCATGACTTAATACTACCATGCCCTGAAGCTCTTTTGTCTTGTTCAGAATTGCATCCTTCAAGAATTTCCCCATCTTTGGCATCATTAAGAATGCATCAATGAGAGGCATTGTGAGTGGTGTCTCTTTGAGTGCCTTCTCAAATACAGCTCTTGCCTTGTTCACTAGTTGCTTCTTAAATCTCCCTGGAAATGGGAGCTTGGGTTGGTATGGAGGTGGTGGCACATACTTCTTCTCTGGTTCTGGTTCCTTTGCTACCTCTTTACCCTTTTCTGTCCTTGGTTTCTCAGCAACTTGATCATCCCTTGAGGCTGCCTCCCCCTCAGGTTGATCATTGTCCTCAATGATCACTTTGTTGTTCTCAATACCAGGTAACTCCTTGCCACTCCTCAGTGTAATGGCCTTGGCATATTCCTTGGGGTTGGGTTCTGGTTTTCCAGGTAGGTGACCTTGGTTCCTTGAGCTTGATGCCTGGTTTTGTTTCAGTTCCTTGATTTCCTGCTGCATAGTCTGTTGACCCTGAAGTATTTGTTGCAGAATACCAACCATATCTGTACCCATCTGTGGCTGCTGCTGAACCATTGGTGGCTGAAACTGTTGTTGAACCGGCGCCTGCTGTTGGAACTGTGGTGGACCAAACCCTGGTGGTGCCTTTGGCTGCTGTGAAGTGTAACCAGTGCCCTGAAATGGTTGCTGTTGCTGACCAAAACTCTGATTCTGACCAAATTGATTCTTGGGTTGGAATGACCCTTGAAAGTTGTTCTTGGGAACAAAGTTCTTTGGAGCTTGAGAATTGGGATAGACCTGGTCTTGTGGGTTAGCTACATTGGTGTTCCTGTAAGAGAGGTTTGGATTGGCATTACCATACTGATATCTTTGGAACCTCTGATTCCCAATGTAGTTGAGCTCCTCTTGGGTAAGACCTTCTTCACTTATGTTCTCAAAAATTTGAGAAGGTTCCTCATACTCTCCAACAAAATGCATTGGCTTCTGAGTGGTGAATTTCAGCTTGTCCAATTCACTCCTCAACTCCTTAACTTCTCTGGTGAGCCTCTGTTCTGAGCTTGAACCTTCAGACCTATTTGATCTGTCATAGTCTTCACCATAAGTGTCATTGCTCAATGCTAAGTTCTCCACTAGCTCTAAAGCAGCATGTATCTCTTTACCCAGAAAGTTCCCATTGGAAGCAGTATCCAGCTGGTTTCTAATCTTGGGAAGAGCTCCCCTATACAGTGTGCTGAGAAGAGAAGCCTCACTAAACCCATGGTGTGGGCATTGGTTTGTGTAGCTCCTGAATCTCTCATATGCTTCACCAAAACTTTCATTGCTGTGCTGAGTGAAGCTAGAGATTTGGGTCCTCAGTTTTGCAGTTCTTGAGGTGGAGAAGAACTTAGATAAGAAGGCTTGCTTGCATTGCTCCCAGGTTTGAATGGAGCCTCTTGGAAGATTCTTCTCCCATTGATGAGCTTTATCACCAAGACTGAATGGAAATAGTCTTAGCTTGAAGCTGTCTTCTGAAACTCCATTTATCTTGGTCAGATCACACACCTTATCAAACTGGTCCAAGTGTTCCAAGGGATCTTCCATTGCTAACCCATGGAACTTTGAGTTCTGGACCATATTCAGCAATGATGCTTTCACTTCAAAGTTGTTGTTTTGCACAGGTGGTGCCTGAATACCAGCTCCATACTGATGAGCATTGGCCCTGTCATTCTCTCCAACATAGACTTGGGGTTGCTCATATCTCCTTTGCTGTGGTTGGAAAGGGTGGGGTTGGTGGTGCACCTGGTGTCTTTGCTGAACATTGGCCTGATGCCTCTGTTGATGAGCTTGAGCTTGTCCCTGGTGGACATAAGCTTGTTGATGGTGCACCTGTTCCTGCTGAACATTACCCTGGTGAAGCCTTTGACCAACTCCAATACCAGCTCCATGACCTTGAGCTTGTTGCTCCTGAACTGGTTGTTCTATATCTACCACGTGATCTTCTTGTTCTGCCATCTCAGTCTGATCAATTTGTCTACCACGTCTGTCTCTTCTCCTCCTTGGTACCAAAAGGTTGATGTTGTCGTTTAGAGGAAAAGGAGGACCACAGCTTCTTGATCTAGACCTGGTGTTCATACACCTGAAATCACAAACAGAACTTGAAAGGAATCAGTAAAAATAAGAAAGTAAGCACTTGATCTCAAGAACAGATCAGAGCTTAATGCTAATCAAACCACAATTTGGCAACGGCGCCAATTGATAGACACGACTTTTTAGGGTCTCAGGGCTATCAATCCCCTTGTCAATGTAGCACAAAGAGGTTAATCAATCCAAGAATGTGGTGATAGACACTAAGCTATATGATCAAGTTCTTAATTCAAGCAAACAGGAGTGGGTTTTGATTAATTTAGAGAAAACTATAAACATAAACAGGTTTAAAGACAAATGACAATGACAAATGGTGTGAATATGATATGATGGAGGCATGAGATTCTAGACATGATAGATGGTTAGGGTGCTTTGGTGTTAAACTAGAAATGCTAATGACAATGATGAGACATGATTCAAGTGATTAAGAACTCTAATCTAGGTTAATCCTCTCATGAAGGTATTAACCCCTATACTAATCCATTTTCAAACCAAATTCCCATTTGTGAAATATGAATCAATATGCATTAATAAACAGTTCTCAATGATCATTCAAGCATTTAACAAATCATTCCCATGATGAAAAATTACTTAAACCTCTAACACAACTCTTTCAGGAATTTCATCAAACACTTTTGGTGCATGAAATTCCCAGAATCTAGATCTCAAGTGATTATCAAGGATCTAGCATAGAGAACAGTTGTTTAGAGAAATGAACCAATGAATCTAGCCCTAAGCACTCCTAATCTAACACTTTAGCACCCTAACCTACACATCTAGAACCTCATTAAGGTAACTACTCACTAATCATGATCAACACACTAGATCCTTTGCAAGATGTGTTGTTAATCATGATTAGAAGTTGATTTTGATGAATAGAAATGATGAACAAGATGGAAAGAAACTTCAAAACGATTTCAAACTCTCTAAAACAAAGTGTATTAAGTGGTTTTTCACAAAAGGGGAAAGAAGTCTAAAAGTAGATTCAGTGTTCTCTACAAATTAGGTCTAAAAACCTTATAAAGGAGGCTTGGGCGAAACGGGTCAACCCGGAACAAACCGGGTACTGACCCGGCCTTGATGGGCAAAGAAGGGTTTGCCGTGGCATGAAGATCGTGTCATTGGCCGAGGGTGCACAAAAGTTGCCACGGCCAAGTGTGGACCGTGGCATTGAAATCGCGGCATGTTTAACTTAGTCATCCTGGGCTGTCTGGACCATCTCTCGTTCCGGAGAGTGTAACTTCCTGAAGACCTGTCCGAATTGAGTTATTCCGGTTGCAGAAGACAGAGGACTCATTTATATCCAACTTTGATGAAGGAAGTTTCAGTGCTTGGGAAGTGTAAGGTTTCCTGGAGGGCATATCTTTGAAGTGCATTTACACGACCAGAGAGAGGCGTCTAAACATGTGTCCATTCCGGAGACCGTATCTTTCTGCTCAAAGCTCCGAATTGACTGATCTCGGATGTTCTGGAAAGAAGACTCAAATGTCTCTGATTCTCATGAAGGCCCCGGAAACTGAATCGGCCTGGAAGTTCACCGTCCTTCGCATCCTTCAAAACTGATCTGCTCGGTCCGGAATACCTGCGAGACAGGGGTTCCTTCCGACGAGCTTATCTCTCTGCTCACGCGTCCGAATTCCACGATTCCACTTGCTATGAGACCGTGCTCCAATGCTCTCCAACTTCTATGAAGGACCCGCCGTCTGAATCGGACCGGAAGGCTCCCCGGACAGGCGATTTCTGAGACTCGTTCAAACCCGGAGATTTTGGCCGATACACTTCGTTCGCGGTACATGGAAATGGCCGGTAAAGCTTCCCGCGGTACATGAAAATGGCCGGTAAAACCTTCCTGGCCAGCGAGAATGGCCGATAATCTCCCAAGACCCAATTTTTCCACTTTTTTCAAGCTTTGCTCACCATTCCACCTCCTGGATTCATCTTTTCAGCTCCATATTCACCTGATAGACACTCAAAACATGCAAAGACTCATTGGGACCTAATGCATCTCCTAAGTTCTAAAACAAACCCTAAGGACCTAAAATGCATGAAATAAAACATGATTTGGAATGATTTATGCAACCTAAATGATGCAAATTATGAACATATCAATGTCTTGTCTCTCCAGAAAAGGTAACCCTAAACACTAAAAGCCTTACCTTCAAAACAGCCATTTTGAATACCTAGCCTTGATTGCCTTGCTAAACTCTTTTTGATGAGAACCACTGGAACTTATAAATGAATGTTAAAAGCTAGTTGACTGGAGGATAGGTTTAAGTGTGTAGACTTTCGCATGACGGATCAACGGACTAGTTATGCTTGTGCTTTGGTGAGAATTTTCTAGACTATCCTTGATTTTAGCATAATGACTAACTCTGGTTTAGAAGCATGGTCTCTGAAATTTTGTTAGTTCCTGCGACTTTCAAACCTCTTTTTCAGGTTCAGATCTTTGGTTTTGTTTGAGGACAAGCTAAGGTTTAAGTTTGGGGGAGTTGATAACATCTGATTTTGACCACTTTTATGGATCACTTTCAATATCTTATGCAAGTGTTTTTACTCAGTTTTAAAGGTTTTATAAGTGTTTTCTATGATTTGGAGTTTTAAAAGGCTTTTTCATGTTTTGGAGTTAGATCTCAAGATATCATCAATGCACTGAAGGCCGATCAACACAAGCCCAGTCAACACAAGCCCACCGCGGCTGAGGAGGTTTCACCCCCGGTGGACCTATGTCCGAACCTCAGGAGCCCAACTAAGGCCCAAGACACTTCCTGCACTCATTTTACAAGCCCTAGATGCCCAAAACTTGGAGAAACACTATAAATACCCATTTTTAGGTCCTTTGTAAGAGAGCATTTTTCTTCTCTTTGAGAGAGAACTCATTCACAGTTTTAGGTTTTATTTTTGACATCTGTAGAAGTTTTTCTGCAACCTTGTTTCTTTTACTTTTCTTCTTCTTAGTTCTAAACCGATGATGATGTCTACCTCAGCCATGTCTGAGTAGTCACCTAGTTGGGTGAAAGGGTAATCCAAAGGGACCCCATGTTCGAATGACATCTAGGTTTTTAGGAAAAAGGATTTCGATTTTTAACATGATTCTCCCATTCATCCAATTCTCAAAGCGGTAATTCTGGATTGATCACCCAGAATCCGATCCTAAGTTTAATCCGAGCCACCAGAGTGTTGTATCTGGGTTGCCTGAACTGGATCTTATGGACGTCCCCGTTGTAGGAGACGAAAGCTACCTACGGAGGATACGTAAGGAGAGATGGATTCCGATATACAAAACATGTTCTTGTTCTGGCATGAGAGCGAGATTTAATTGCCATGAACAAGTGATTAGATGATTAGGGTGACGAGAGTTGGCTAATCTTACATGTGTCTATCCTAGTTTCAGAGTCATAGAAAATCCTTGCCTAAATTCCTTGAGTCTTAGAACATGAACTTTAAAGATGCACCTTGAACCCAGTGCATTTTCCTTATTGCCTTTCAACCGATTTTTACTTAAAGTTCTCTTTAATTCTTTGCATAATTAGATTTAGTGACAAACCAAAACCCTTTTTTATTAGATTAGGTTTACGATTGTTTTTAGCATCAGTTAGAAGTCCTCAACATACAGATCTATGTGGATTTGATCCCTAAGTACTACTGCGTTTGCTAAGCACTTGCAGCTTGTCTAGGGTAAAACTTGTTGTGCCCACTGCACTCACATCAGTCTCTGAATCAACTTCTTTGTATTGATCCAAAGCTAACTTGTAGGCTTCACTCTCTTCAGCCAAGTAGCCATGATCACCATGTTCTTTAGTCAAGGCTATTTGAAGGTGATCTTCAGTGTTCAACTCCTCTAAGAGCTCATCAGCTTTCTCATCCATAGTTTCCACATGGAAGACTTGTCCTTCTATGGTGGGCTTCTTCATCATCTATTTCACATCAAAATCGAGTCTCTCTGATCCAAGCTGAAGTTCAATTTTGGCAGCCCTTACATCAATGATGGCACCAGCAGTGGGAAAGAATGGTCTTCCTAAGATGAGAGGATCAATGTGTTCCTCATCCATTTTCAAGACCACAAAGTCTGTTGGAACCTCAAAGCCGCCTATCTTGACTGGTAGATCTTCAAGCATTCCAACTGGTAGTCTAACAGACCTATCAGCTAAGACTAGAGATATTCTTGTTGGCTTGAACACTCTGTACCCCAACTTCTTTGCTATTCAAAATGGCATCAAGCTCACTGATGCTTCCAAGTGATAAAGAGGAATTGTGAGGCCCTTAGGGCTATCAATCCCCTTGACAAAGTAGTATAAGGGGTGCCAATCCAAGAATGTGGAAGCTAGACACTAGACTATATGATCTGATTCTTAATTCAAGCAAACAAGTGAGGTTTAGTTTGAACTAATGATTAAAACAAGAAACTAAACAAGATTAATAGTAGCAAATGATCAAGAGCAAGAAACAAGTGATAGCAAATGACAAGTGAATGATAACAAGATGAGAAAACTAAGCCTCTAGGTGTGGTCATTAATTAGGGTGCTTACAATGTAAACTAATGATGCTAAACAACAATGCAACACTTGCTACTCTTTCGTCTAGGCTTCTTAATCAGATTAATCCATTCTCATGAAAGAAATCCCTTTGAAAATCACTTAATCAAGTCTAACAACCATTAGAGATAATCAAGCAATCAAGAAGTATAATGTTCCAAGCCTAATAAGTGACCAAACAATCTTTAGCAAAGAAAGACTGAATCTTATACAGAAAGACATAGCAAGCAATCACATGATATCTAATCCAATCAACTTAAAGCTTAAATCTAGACAAATCCTCTCATGAAGGTATTAATCTCTATACTAATCCACTTTCAAACCAAATTCCTGTTTGTGAAATATGAACTAGTAAGCATTAAGAATCAGCTCTAATATGTCGTTTATGCAATTAACAAACATCATCATGGCATTAATGCATAAACCCTTAGTTAGCTTTCATTCAGGCATTTTATCAAAAACTTTTGGTGCATGAAAAACCCAGATTCTAAACCCAAGTAATGTGCAAGGATCCAGCATTAGGATCAGCTAACTAAGGAAAGGAGAAGAGAATCTAAGCCTAAACAATCATTAATCTACATCTAAACATCCTAAATCTACACACCTAGATACTTGATGGGCCAACCTAGAACAAACTAGGTATTGGTCCCAAAAAGGCCCATAAAAACGTCTTGGTTCGAGAATGTATCGATCTGATTTTGCTCGGTGCGGGACCTCAATATTTCTTTGCCTTTTTGAAGCTGGTTACACCGAGACACTACACCGACTGAACTCACCTTGGTGCGTGCGCAAAACGAGAAGCTTCAGGGGATCAATACCGAGCAGGATTCAGTCGGTGCAGCATCTCGACAATCCTTCAGCTTTTTAGCTTCTAAAAGCCAGCCAAAAACGTCGAGGCTCCAAGCTGACATCGACCAGATCTTGGTCGGTGTTTCTTCTCGGTATGAATGTAAACCGCTTGCACCAATTCCTTCATAACTCCTTGCTCAATGATCCAAACCTTGACCTGTCAACTCCATGAACTAGATGATTTCAGATCCAACTTTTCTGAAGGACTCGGGTTCATTTGACATAGGCAAGGGCTTCGGCTTACCGATTCTTTGATGCGCGTGACTTTGGTCCTTTAGCAGCTCCGAGACATGTGTTCCTTCTGATCACCATACCTTTCATCCCAAAACTCCAAATTGGACGATCTCAAGCGTATTGAAAACTAGACTCAGCCCTCGTGAATGATGTAGGCGCCGGAGGCTGATTCGCAATGCAAGTCCTCCGTCTTACGCGATGAAGTAGAGGGATCGTCGGCTCCTATGCACTTGTCCGAGTCTGATGCATCCAAACGAGGGTTTCTCCACGGCCTCTTCTCCAAATGCTCCCAAATGGTTCCAATGACCTGTAAACACTCCAAAATTGCAAAACTCTCTAGGACCTAATGCAATTCCTACCTAAAGCTATAATAAGGACAAAATAAAGTAAAAGTACCTAAATGTATGCATGAGACTCAATATTTGGACCAAAAACGCAATTCTAAGTATGCAAATTATGAATATATCACCAAGTCACATAAAAAACCATAAAAAATCAAAGGACCAATGGCAAAAGGAAGTGTGAATCTCCCTGAATCTGATAGTTTTCTAGGGATTTCTCTCCTTTGTATGATTGCACTGCATTCATGACTCAACACAACCATCCCTGTTAGCTCCTTTGTCTTGTTGAGGATGGCATCTTTTAAGAAAAATCCAAGCTTTGGCATCATGAGAAAAGCTTCTATGAGAGGCATGGTGAATGGGGTCTCATTAAGCTGCTTTTCAAAAACTGCTCTAACCTTCTCTAAGATTTGCTTCTTAAACCTTCCAGGGAATGCAAGTTTAGGCTAATAAGGAGGTGGTGGAACATAAGGCTTCTCAGGTTCTGATTCCTTCTCCACCTTTTTAGCTTATCCTTTCTTTGAAACTTCATCCTATTGCTCATCCCTTGGGGCTGCCTCCCCGCCAACTGTGTCATTGTCCTCAAGGAGCACTCTGCTTTATTCTAGACCTGGTAGCTCTTTGCCACTTCTCAAGGTGATGGTATTAGCATACTCCTTTTGATTTGGTTCTGGTTTTCCAGGTAAAACTCTTTGGCTTCTTGAAGTAGAGGCTTGATTCTGCTTAAGCTCTATTATCTCTTGCTGCATGGATATATACTTGGAACCCAGAGCAGAAAACCCACCCTCAACCCTTTGCTGTCCTTGTAACAACCATTGTAGCACTCCACACAGGTCTGGACCCATCTGCTGCTGACTGAACTGATATGATCAAGACCAGCTTACGAACTGAGGAGATCAATGGGGAGCAAGGAGAGCCTGAACCAGAATCGAATGAAGACCAAGGGCAGCTGAAACCCGATGAAGCAAGTATAGACGAAGACAAACACTTGCATCTTCCAATTGGTCCAATGACGAGATCAAGAGCAATGAAGTTCAAGCAAGCTTTCACAAGCTGTCATACCATTCAGGGCAATCTTAAGTGTGCTAATCCAACTACACTGGTTGTGATACAAGCCACTTAAGAGTTCATCAAGAGAGGTGTTGTGACTTGTGCTCTTTTTCCCTTCATTTTGTTTTGTCCCATTTGGGTTTTCCAAACAAGGTTTTTAATGAGGCTTGTTCACAACACTTTTACAAAAGGCCTCTTGATGGAAACTTAGCCCATTTCGTTCACCAGAAGCGATCAAGGAAGAGAGGAGCCTAATTTCAAATTCAAACTAGTCTACGTCTTAGTCATTGAGTCTTTAAGTCGTCTTAGTTGTTTTTGTTATTTCTTATGTGTTTCAAGACTCTATATGTATTGCTCTTGTCTTTCTTTTCAACCTATCAAACCTTTTATTCTAAAACTTTCTCTCTAAATTGTTTGATCAAGCTTGCTTAGTGAATTCGGATCTTTATCCTTTCATTACAAGCACTTCTATTTCTGTTGATAGTCTAAGACATCTTTCATCTCTCTTAGAAGTATCAAGGCGTTTTCACCAAGTTACACCATATTTTCATCACTTCACATCCAGTTCCTTCACTCCGCAATATCTCAAACCATCGAATTTCGAAACACAATCGTTGGAGAAAAGTCCAGGGCTTGATCCTCACCTAGGATCATATCAAGTGGTATCAGAGCAAATCTCCAAACCCAGGTTGTGTCTTTTCATGTTTAACGATTTTATGACTTTTCATATTCTATTTTGATCGTGACGATTTGTGTGAAACTAGTCGGATCGTGCTCTCTAGCATCTGATCTCTCTAGTTTATGTTACAAGTCATCCAGAACTTCAAAGAAAACTTTCAAAAAAACTTAGAGAGAGAGAATTAGGGTTTCTAAAAATTCGATCCTAGTATCATGTTCAGTATCAAATTTGATCAGTTTTAAAGCTAGTTGTGTCTTCTCCGAACTCTTTTACTGGCCTTTTGTTTGTCATCTGAACAGGTATAATGGAGGAATCGGCACAAGAAAAGGAAGCTCCTGCAAACCCAAGTGGATCAACCAACAAACTTATGATGGACGCTAGGATGTCTCTTATGCGGCGGGAGTTTGAAAGTATGAGATCTGACATGGAGAAGATGGTTTCGGACAAACCAAGAAAGAGTAGTGACCATTCGGCTTCGGAGAAATACTACAGCAACTCCTCTAGAGCTCCATCATCAAGGAGAAGAGGAAGCGATAGAGAAGAAAGAAAGCCAAGGTCTAGCGATCCTATGGGCAGCCTCAAGCTCACAATTCCTGAATTCAGAGGCACAACTGATCCTGAAGAATACTTGGAGTGGGAAAAGAAGATTGAACTTGTGTTTAACTGCCGAGACTACACCACCGAGCACAAGTTAAAGCTGGCCCCAACAGAGTTTAAAGATTATGCCCTAAGTTGGTGAGATAACCTAGTTACAACCAGAAGAAGAATAGGAGAAGATCCCATCAAATCATGGAACCAATTGAAGTCGATCATGAAAGGAAGATTTGTACCAAGTCATTACCACAGAGAACTGCATTTCAAACTCAGGAGTTTAACCCAAGGAAGCCGATCTGTCGAAGAATATTATAAGGAGATGGAAACTCTCATGATGAGAGCCGATATTCGTGAAGACAGGGAAGCAACGATGGCTAGGTTCATGGGGGGGTTAAACAGAGAAATTATAGACCGTTTAGAGGTGCATCATTATGTGGAGCTAGAGGAACTACTGCACAAGGCTATTATGTTTGAGAAACAGCTCAAGAGACGAAGCTATAAACCTAGTTACGGATCCAACAAACCAAGTTATCAGAAGGATGAGAAAACGAACTTTCAAAAGGAAATTAAGCCATTCTCCAAGTCTAACAGTGAAGAACAGAGCATCAAGGGAAAAGAAGTGGTGACTACCTCCAAGAATAGAGATATTCAGTGTTACAAGTGCAAGGGGTATGGCCACTATGCGAGTAGCTGTTCCAACAAGAAAATCATGATCATTAAAGAAAACGGAGAAGTAGAAACTGAAGAGGAACAATCGGATGATGAGGAACAAATAGAGATGCCTGCTCGAGGAGAACTGTTGGTAACAAGAAGAACTCTGAATGTTCAAACCAAGACCGAAGGAAATGAGCAGAGAGAAAATTTGTTTCACAGCCGATGTATGGTGCAAGGAAAAGTATGCAGCTTAGTAATCGATGGAGGAAGCTGTACTAACGTGGCTAGTGAATCTATGGTGGAAAAACTAGGCTTAAAAGTAATGAAACGGCCGAAACCTTACAAGTTACAGTGGCTAAATGAGGCAGGAGAAATGGAGGTCAAACATCAAGTGATGGTGCCTTTGTCAATAGGCAAATACCAAGATGAGGTTCTGTGCGATGTCTTGCCAATGGATGCGGGGTACATTCTACTTGGAAGACCACGGCAATCAGATAGAAGGGTTATACATGACGGTTTCACCAATCGCTATTCATTTGATTACCACGGTAAGAAGACTATTCTGGTGCCGTTAACGCCGCAAGAGGTTCATCAAGATCAGATCGCCATGAAGAAGAGCAAAGTGCAAATTTCTTCTACAAGCGCCCCATCTACGAGCCTCATGATCACCAAACCAAAGGGAAGTCAACTCCCAAACTATTTACTAGTTTTCAAAGAATGCTTTAACCTAAATGTGCTTACGCAGGATATTCCTAGCAAGATTAAATTACTTTTGCAGGAATTCAAAGATGTGTTTCCGGAGGAGAACCCACAAGGCTTGCCACCAATACGCGGTATTGAGCATCAGATCGATTTTATACCCAGAGCCTCACTTCCGAACAAGCCAGCCTATAGGACCAATCCTTTGGAGACCAAAGAGCTTCAAAAGAAAGTCACCGAGTTCATGGACAAGGGACACATTCGTGAGAGCATGAGTCCATGCGCAGTACCTGTTTTACTTGTTCCAAAGAAAGATGGCAGCTGGAGAATGTGTGTAGATTGCCGAGCCATCAATAATATCATGGTGAAGTTTCGACACCCTATACCTAGATTAGATGACATGCTTGATGAATTACATGGTTCTAGAATCTTTTCTAAGGTAGATCTTAAGAGTGGATATCACCAGATTATAATGAAAGAAGGTGATGAATGAAAAACTTCTTTTAAGACTAAGCAGGGCTTATACGAATGGTTAGTCATGCCGTTTGGGTTAACCAATGCGTCTAGCACGTTTATGAGATTAATGAATCATGTTCTTAGAGCTTATATAGGTCATTTTGTTGTGGTATACTTTGATGACATTTTAATTTACAGCAAAAGCTTAGATGAACATGTGGAGCATCTTAGAAAGGTTTTAGAAGTGCTTAGAAGGGAAACCTTGTATGCGAATTTAAAGAAATGCACTTTTGGAACAGATAACCTTGTCTTTTTAGGTTTTTTTGTGAGTGCAGATGAAATCAAGGTTGATAACGAAAAGATAAAGGCGATTAAAGATTGGCCAAGTCCAAAGTCTGTTAGTGAAGTAAGAAGCTTTCATGGACTTGCGGGTTTCTATCGAAGATTTGTCAAGGACTTTAGCACTCTAGCAGCTCCCCTCACCGAAGTTATCAAGAAAAATGTGGGATTCAAATGGGAACAAGAACAAGAAGAAGCATTTCAAGTCTTGAAAGATAAGCTTACTCATTCCCCGATGCTTTCTCTCCCTGACTTTACTAAAACTTTTGAGATAGAATGCGATGCCTCAGGTATTGGTATTGGTGCTGTTCTTATGCAGGAAAAGAGGCCCATTGCATTCTTCAGTGAGAAACTTGGAGGAGCTACACTGAATTATCCTACCTATGATAAGGAGCTGTATGCGCTTGTGAGAGCTCTCCAAACATGGCAACACTATCTATGGCCTAAAGAATTTGTCATTCACACTGACCATGAGTCCCTCAAGTATCTAAAAGGCCAACAGAAGCTGAATAAAAGACATGCTAAGTGGGTCGAGTTCATCGAGACTTTCCCATATGTCATCAAGTACAAGAAAGGTAAAGATAATGTGGTAGCCGATGCATTGTCTTGCAGGTATGTTTTCTTGAACTCTTTAGAGACTAAACTGCTCGGTTTTGAACACATTAAGAGTCTTTATCCTACTGATGCTGATTTTAAAGATATATATGCTTCGTGTGAGAAGTTTGGTAGTGGGAAATACTATAGAGCTGATGATTTCCTATTCTTTGAGAATCGTCTATGTGTGCCTAATTCTTCTATTTGAGATCTTTTTGTCAAAGAAGCTCACGCAGGTGGACTAATAGGTCACTTTGGCGTTGCCAAAACTCTAAGTACAGTCCAAGAACACTTTTACTGGCCACATATGAAGAAGATATCGAGAGAGCATGTGAACGATGTGTTACTTGCAAGCAAGCTAAGGCTACGAAACAACCCTACGGTTTGTATACTCCTTTACCTATTCCCTTGCATCCATGGCATGATATTTCTATGGACTTTGTAGTTGGATTGCCTAGGACCAAGACAGGTAAGGATTCTATCTTTGTGGTTGTAGATAGGTTCTCTAAAACGGCTCATTTTATTCCATGTAATAAGACCGACGATGCCATGAATGTTGCTCATTTGTTCTTTAGAGATATTGTGCGGTTGCATGGCATGCCTAGAACTATAGTTTCTGATAGAGATACTAAGTTCCTTAGTTTCTTTTGGAAAACTCTCTGGTCTAAATTGGGAACTAAACTGCTTTTCTCTACCACATGCCATCCGCAATCAGATGGTCAAACTGAAGTAGTTAATAGAACTTTGTCCACCTTGTTGCGTGCATTGATTAAAAAGAACCTTAAAACTTGGGAAGAATGTTTGCCACATGTAGAATTCGCTTATAATCATGCTAAGTATTCTGCATTTCAGTTTTCTCCATTTGAAATCGTTTATGGGTTCAGTTCTACTTCACCTTTGGATCTAATGCCTTTACCTTTGAGTGAAAGAGTTAGCCTGGACGGAAAGAAAAAGGCGGAGTTAGTGAAAAAGATCCATGAGAAGGCGCGCATCAACATTGAGAATAAGACTAAGTACTACGCCAAGCATGCTAACAAGTACAAAAAGGAAATGGTCTTTGAAGAAGGAGACATGGCGTGGATTTACTTAAGAAAAGACAGGTTTCCCAATGAAATAAAGTCTAAGCTCATGCTGCAAATCGATGGACCTTTCAAGATTGTCAAGAAGATCAATAACAATGCCTACCAGCTGGACCTTCAAGGTAAGTATTTTGTGAGTTCGAGCTTCAATGTTTCTGACTTAGTTCCTTTTCTTGCAGAAGATACAGATTTGAGGACAAATATTTTTCAAGTGGGAGAGGATGATATGATCAAGACCAGCTTAGGAACTGAGGAGATCAATGGGGAGCAAGGAGAGCCTGAACCAGAATCGAATGAAGACCAAGGGCAGCTGAAACCCGAGGAAGCAAGTATAGACAAAGACAAAGACTTGCATCTTCCAATTGGTCCAATGACGAGATCAAGAGCAATGAAGTTCACGCAAGCTTTTCACAAGCTGTTATATCACATTCAGGGCAATCTTAAGTGTGCTAATCCAACTACACTGGTTGTGATACAAGGCACTTAAGAGTTCATCAAGAGAGGTGTTGTGACTTGTGCTCTTTTTCCCTTCGTTTGGTTTTGTCCCAATTGGGTTTTCCAAACAAGGTTTTTAATGAGGCTTGTTCACAACACTTTTACAAAAGGCCTCTTGATGGAAACTTAGCCCATTTCGTTCACCAGAAGCGATCAAGGAAGAGAGGAGCCTATTTTCAAATTCAAACTAGTCTAGGTCTTAGTCATTGAGTCTTTAAGTCGTCTTAGTTGTTTTTGTTATTTCCTATGTGTTTCAAGACTCTATATGTATTGCTCGTGTCTTTCTTTTCAACCTATCAAACCTTTTATTCTAAAACTTTCTCTCTAAATTGTTTGATCAAGCTTGCTTAGTGAATTCGGATCTTTATCCTTTCATTACAAGCACTTCTATTTCTATTGATAGTCTAAGAGATATTTCATCTCTCTTAGAAGTATCAAGGCGTTTTCACCAAGTTACACCATATTTTCATCACTTCACATCCAGTTCCTTCATTCCGCAATATCTCAAACCATCGAATTTCGAAATCACAATCGTTGGAGAAAAGTCCAGGGCTTGATCCTTACCTAGGATCATATCATGAACCCAGGTGGTGCCTTGCTCTGCTGCGGCTGAGAACTGAAGTTTGTACCCTGATTAGGCTGCTGTTGCTGACCATATTGCTGTCGAGGCTGCACAAACTGTTGCTTTGGCTGAAAAGAACTTTGAAACTGAGGCTTAGGGGCAAAGCTTTGCTGGTTCTGCTGAGAAGGATACACCTGATCTTGTGGGTTTGCCACATTAGTGTTGTTGGCATTGAAGTTGTTGAACCTTTGGTATCTGTTCTGGTTCCCATTGTAATTCAACTCTTCTTGGGTTAAGCCTTCTTCATTGATGTTCTCAAAGCGTGGAGACTCTTCAAATTCACCAACATAATGGATTGGTTTTTGGGAAACCATCATCAGCTTGTCAAGTTCATTTCTCAGCTCTTTAACTTCTCTAGTAAGATTTTGCTCTGAGCTTGAACCATCTGATATGTTTGCTCTGTCTTAATCTTCACCATATGTGTCATTAGACATTGCCAAATTCTCCACAAGTTCCATAGCAGCTGTATCTCCTTTGCCAAGAAATTATCATTGGATGCTGTGTCTAATTGGTTCCTGATTTTAGGTAGTGCTCCTCTAAAGAGTGTAGAGAGTAGAGAAGCTTCAAAAAACCCATGGTGTGGACACTGATTGATGTATGTCCTGAACTGCTCCCATGCTTCTCCAAAAGTTTCATTGGAGTGCTGTGTGAAACTAGAGATCTGGTTTCTAAGCTTTTCTGTCCCGCTTGTGGAGAAGAACTTGGTGAAGAAAGCCTCTTTACATTGTTCCCAAGTCTGAATGCTCCCAACTGGTAGATTCCTCTCCCATTGTCTTGCTTTGTCCCCCAGGCTGAATGGAAACAACCGCAGCTTAAAACCATCTCCAGAGACTCCATTTATCTTGGTCAAGTTGCAGACCCTATCAAACTGATCAATAGGGTCCAATGGGTCTTCCATTGGCAGTTCATGAAACTTAGAGTTTTGGACCATATTAATCAGTGATGCTTTGACTTCAAAATTATTGTTTTCCACTGGTGGACAAACAATACCAGCTCTGTTCTGGTGAGAATTGGCTGTATCATTGACTCCCACATAGATTGTTTGGTGTCCTTGACGTCTTTAAGCCTCTGGCTGAGGCTGAGGAATGTTGTGAGCCTTCTGCTCATTCCTATTTGCTTGCTGTTGATTCTGCTGAGCTTGGCGTTCATTCCTCTGTGCCATGTTTTGATTGATGAACGCTTGCTGCTCATTCCTCCCAGTTGGAGCCTGATTTTAAGTGAGCCTGATGCTCAACTTCTTGAGCGTGTTGCTCCATACCCAACTGATCCAGATCTTCTTCTTGATTAGCAGCTCTGTCTCGTTCTCTTCTTCCTCTTCTATCCAGCAAGTGGATGTTATCAATAAAGGGTTCAGCTGCTTCACAATTCCTACTACTGGTTCTGGGTCTATGTGACATAAACCTGAAACTCAGCACTCAAGAGTTTAATCAGTAAAACAAAAGGTAAAAAGGCTTGATCTCAAGAAAGCATCAAGAACTAATGCTAAACCACACTTCGGCAACAGCGCCAATTGATAACTATAGGTTTTTAAACCTTTAGTTGGGGTTATCAGTCCCTTGTCTTTGTAATACAAAGGGGTTATTAATCCAAATATGTGGGTAGACACTACTTCATGATGAAAGTTTCTTAATCCAAGCAATATGATGAGTTTTTGATTCAAACAAGTGATTAACTAAAGACTAAACAAGATTAACAAACTATCAAGTGATCTAAACAATAAGCAAGTAATAGCAAATGACAAGTGAATGAATATGAAATGATGGAAGCATGAGATTCTAGACATGATAGTTGGCTAGGGTGCTTTGGAGCTACGCTAGAAGTGCTAATGACAATAATGAAACATGATTCAAGTGATTTGGGATTCTAATCAAGCCTTAATCTTTCCCAAGCATCAAGACACAAATCAAGCCATTTCACATACCCAATCATCATTGGAGACCAAACAACAAGACAGCATTAAAAATCAATCCCAAGTGATCATTTATGTAAATAACAAACATCATCATGGCACTAATGCATAATCTTCTAATATAGCTCTTTCAGAAATTTCAACAAACACTTTTAGTGCATGAGAAACCCATATTCTACCATATAAACATCACAACTGATGGGCAAGGATCTAGCATAGAGACCTGCTATTTAGAGAGATGAAAACATGGATCTAGCCCTAAGCACTCCTAATCTAACAACTTAGCATCCTAACCTACATATCTATAACCTCATTAAGCAAACTACTCACTAATCATACTAGTCTCTCTTAAACCTTTGCAAGTAGAGTAGATTGGCATGATTAATGATGGGGAAATGATGGAAGATGGATTAATGATGATGGAAAGATGATTAAAGCTCTTAAACTCTCTTGATTCAAGAAGGAAATGGAGATATCTCTCTCACAGTTTGTTCTTTCACAAAAGAGGCAAAAAGCTTAAGGGGAATAGGAGTTGTCTTTGGGAAAAAAACCCTAAATATATATATATATATATATATATATATATATATAGTATCTCTTGCGGACCGGGTCAGCCCAGGACAAACTAGGTACTGACCCAGCTTCAAATGGATAATGTGTTAAGTGTGCGGGTTGGTCAAGTGCTTCCCATCCTGCAAGCCTGAGTCGCACAGCCATGGAACTAGTTTTGTTCGCCTAAACTCCTTCATCCTCAGCCGTATGCTTATCCCGGTCTGTTCTGCGAATACATGTGCTGTTCAGGTCTTCTGCTCTTCAACTCGCACAACCAAGACACATTCTGGAGAAGAGATCTGTGCGAGTTGGTCTTGTTCACTCCCAAGTCGCACAAGTCTGGAAAGATGTTCTTGCGAGTTTGAATCTTGTAAACCAAGCCGCATTTCCTTCTCGGTCTTAACAGCAAACATGTGTACGGTTCAGGTTCTTTTGCTCTTTAACTCGCAGACTCATGTAGCACAGGATTTCAAACTTGTGTGCAAGATAGTCTCCTTCAACTCCAAGTCGCAGGCCCAACTCGGTTTGATCAGCGAACACATCTGCGCCTTAGTTCATTGCTCGGCCAACTCGCATGCCCAAGTCGTACAGCTTATGGACTTAGCATATTTCAGCTTGGAAGTCTTTGGTATTGCTCAGGGTTTTCTAACCCGCACATCTCCAGTCGCACCCTATTTCCCATAACAAAATCTCTCAGAGCTGCGAGTTAATTAAGTCGCAGAACCGTCTCGCACACTCCATATCTTGTCAGACCACTTTGCATTCGGGACACTGTAACTTCTAGGATATGGGTCCAAATGGCATGATTAGAGTTCTATTAGAAAGCTAACTCAAACATCTCGAACATTGATGAAGAACACAATGGTATCCGAGAAGTGGAAGGTCTCCCGGATCGCTGATCTATGCAGTGTATCAGAAAGACCCGGGGAAAGGCTTCTGAAGCTGTCTTAATTCCGGAAACGTTATCTCTCAGCTCAGACCTCCAAATCGTGTTATTTAAAGTGTTCTGGAAAGAGGACTCGGAGGTCTTCAATCTTGATGAAGGCTTCGGAAACTGAATCGGACGTGAAGGGCATCGTCTTGCGTAACCTTTGAAGTACATCGGATCGGTTTCGAAAGGAATCATCACAAGTATGCCTTCTGATGGCTATAACTTACAGCTCACGGATCCGAATCAACTGACTTCATTTGTCCTGGAACCAGAACTCAATTCTCTCCAACTTTCATGAAGACTTTGGAAGCCAAATCGAACTTTAAGACTCCCCGGACGGCTAATCTTTGAAGCTTGTCGGGAACCGGAGACTTATGCCGAGTCTTCATGTACAGCGGGTAGCTTTTTTCCCGAGAGTCAGTTCCGCGATAAGCTTTTCATCCGATAAAATCCAACCCGTCTCCGCATAAAACTCAGCCGATAGCTTCCTCATCCGGTACAGCATTTCACCGAGCCAAAGTTCATCCGGCTGTGATTTTTAGCCGATACTGCTACGAACCAGACACAATCATCACCCAATAAAATCTTTCCCACCCGGCAGATGTTTTGGTGGACGGAAAGCTTCCCAGTAAGCGTTTTTAGCCGGTAACCTCCAAAATCTTGATTCCACCAATTTTGAACCTCCAAACTCCATTTAAACACCTGGTCTCAACTCTTCTGCTCCAAACAGACTCCACAGTACCTCTTTAAGACTCCAAACATGCAAAGACTCCTTTGGACCTAATGTATCTCCTAAGTTCTAAAACAATGCCTAAAGACCTAAAATGCATGAGAAAAAACATGATTTCGACTTAAAAATGCAACCTAAATGATGCAATTTATGAATATATCAGTTAGATCTTCAAATACTCTCGATGCACTAAAAACAGAAAAACGGAGAGAGCATGAGCTGTGACTGTGGCCAAGCCATGTTTCCCCGCGGGTACAATTACTGTGACCGCGGCCAGACATCATTCACCTCCAGAGACGACTTAATTAAAGCCCAATTTGATCTCGTCATTATTTTTGAAGCCCTAAGTGTCCAAGACAACTCCAGAAGATGTAAATACCTCCCTTAGGTCTAACTAAAGCGTAGTTCGTGAAAAGGGAGAGAGATTTGTGTGTGTGCCTCATTCTTACAAAAACCTTAGAAGGAGCCGCCAAGGAAAGCATCATCGTGCCTCCATCTGCATCTCCATTTCTCATTCTTCTTCCTTGTTCTATTTAATTTCCAGCAACTACTACTCTATGATGTTTACATACGCTATGTCTGGGCAGTTTTCCAATTGGTTTTAAAGAGATTTTTCAAAGGGAATTTCGTGTATCTATACCATGAATCGCTAGATTTAGGATTTACAATCTTCTAAGTGTTCTTCGTTAACCTTTATTCTTAATGTGTGATTCTCTGCTGGCCACTTAGAATTCAATCTCGATAACTGATGTTGCGAAAGTTTTCATTAGGTATCTGACCTAGGGGAAACGAGCAATCATGCCATAAGAATGGAAACCTACCTATGGGTGAGTTGTGAATGTAGATGAGTCTTGTTCAAACTATTGCGTACAATTGTGGTTGGGCGGGTCGAAAGTTACTGGTCAGAGTCGTGATTGACAGTTGGTTAGTACTGAAAGAGTAGGCTAGTCATACTACCGTGCTCGAGTTCTAGAACATCGTAATTGATTACCGTTATCATTTATTTCCGTCATAGGTGTAGTCCATGAATCCCTGCGAATATCCTAAAGCCCGGCGTCCGTTTATAATTGCTTTCACCTTCGATTTTTATTTGCTTTTTACTTGCTTTGCTTTTTAGATTAGATTTAGTGACACCCAAAACCAAAACCCAGTTTATTTAAGTTCTAGTCTGATATAAGCATTAGTATGAATTTGTACTGAAGCAACTAAGTCTTTGTGGATCGATACCCTAAGTACTACAACGCACATCTGTGCACTTGCAGAAATTTAGGTGTTAAAATTTAGAACATGAAGCTTAGTAAACACATTTATTTTTACTTTTCATCAAGTTTTTGGTGCCGTTACTAGGGAATTAGATCTATTTCATTGCGAATCTCAGCTTAAATACATTAGAACCCTTGTTTATTTTTACTTTTTCTTTTGAATGTTTCAGGTTACTTGAAAATGGGAGACCGGGAAGATGTTCCCGTAACTCTCTGTGATCCACCACCTCTCATGGATGATAACAGGAGCAATTAAAGCTTAACAAACCGATCGATGATGATGACGAGCTGATCGGAACGATAAAAAGGGAGGATGATGATGAGCTAATAGGAAACTTCGATTCACTCAAAAAGTTACGGGATATTGAAGAGCTATTCGACCACCCATACCAGAGGATGGTAAAACCAAAATAAAGGTACCCCATATCTATGTAGTTCAATAGAATCAATACTATGGTTACTCAACCAAACACCCAATGGACCATATCGAGTCGTTTGAAGAATTATAAGTGATAACACTGGATTTTAACCATTTTTTATGGATCGTTTTAATATCTTATGCAGGTGTTTTAACTCTGTTTTCAATGGTTTTTAAGTAATTTCTATGCTTTAGAGTTTTAAAAGACTTTTCAGGAGACTTGGACTAAAGATGTGCAATTTAGAACAAATGAGCAATTTTGGATAAATGCAGACCGTCAGAAATATGATACTCGATGAAGACCTTCTCACCGTCTGATCATCCCCAAACTTTGAGAAAACATAGAGGAGACAACCAGCTTTCTAAGGAAATTAGTTTGGAGACAAACCAACGGTAAGATCTTCAGATATTCCCGATGCACTTAAGATAGAAAATGCATTCTCGAAGGTGAGCATAGGCCGCAACCGCGGCCAGACCATGATTCCCCGCGGTCAGGAACACCGCGACTATGGCCAGACAACGTTGACGTCCGAAAGTGACCTCATTCAAGCCCAAGTTCAGCCCACTACATATTCTTCAAACCCTAGACGTTTCCAACGAATTCGAAGGCTATATATATTTGTTTTAGGTCATTCTAATGACCAAGTTGTGGAGAGAGAGCAGAGAAGAGCCGCACGCCTCGGAGTAGCCGTCTTCAGGAGAAGGAGTCGCCAAAGGAGTCATCATCGATCTCCATCTTCATCCTTGTTCTTCGTTATTTACCTTTCCCTTATTTAATTTCCAGCAAACTACAATACTTCTGTGATATTTTCATACACTATGATTGAGTAATTCCCTTGTTAGGTTTTAAGGGATTTTTTAAAGGGATTCATGGATTGATTTCTGGTTTGTTAGATTAGGGTTTATGTTTAGAGTTCTTCGTCTAAATCTGTGTTTCTTTTATGTGGCTTGGATCGATCATCTAGCTACTGCGATTAGGTTGATTTACTCACCGAAAGTGTTGTTGAATCGATTAACCCTATTTAGATGAACAAATTCTCTTAGACAGCGTGAGTCGATATAAAGCATTTTGTGAAATTATCAAACTGATTTTTCTATATACTTAGAGAACTGAATGGGAGTTTAGTAAATCTGAGTGAATTGATTTGTGATTAATACTATGTGAGTAGGTTAGTCTGGGTTTGATTTCAGGAACATATCTATAGAAAAACTCTATGTTTAAACCTCTTGGTAGCTAGTCTATGATTCCCGGCGAATTCCCTAACACCCAACACTTTCTCGTATTGATTTGATCTTACTGTTTACTAGATTTTAAGTTTATTATTTTCTATTTTTGTCACTGTTCACAACCCCCAACCAAACACCCATATTTTCATCTTAGCTCAGTTCTCATCTCAAGTAAACTCGTATTGCAGTTACTTGGTTTTCAGTGGATCGACCCCTAGTACTACAACGTACATCTGTGCGCTTGCAGAAAACTAGGGTTAAAACCTGAGCACATCAAGTTTTTGGCGCCGTTGCCGGGGACTTTTAACGTTGCCAACGAGTTTCAGGTCATCATCGAGTCTAAGGTACGTTCTCTTGTTCATTTTTGAAATATATATATATATATAATATATATTCATATATATATATATTAATATAAAAAACGAAAAAATATAAATACATACATATATAACTATAAAAAAATTAATTATTGTTTTATATAAAAGTATATATATATATTAACATAAAAAATTATATATATATATATAAACTAAAAAAAAAAAAACACACACACACAAAAATTAGAGATGGGCGATAACAATAGACACTTGCAAGGTTTAGATAGGCTTAGAGATAACTGTCACGTCCAGCAAAACGTTGATGAGCACGTTAGGTTCCAAAACGCTCCTCGCTTAACTCTAAGAGATTATAACACTCCGTATGCTTTCTATGAGAACCGTTCTCCCATTAGTCTACAACCCATCAACGTAGACTATGAGATTAGCCCAAATCTCATAAAATTGGTCAAGCAGAACCGGTTCCATGGCGATGCATCAGAGAACCCCATGGACCATCTCAAAGATTTTGAAGAAATCTGCAGCACCAAGCAATCGATCGGAGTTCCTGCAGATTTCATAAGTGCAAGTTGTTTCCATTTTCTCTTTGTGATAAGGCATGTGCATTGTTTAATTCTTTGTTTCCTGGTTCACTCGGATCATGGGACGAATGCAAGGCTGCCTTCCTTAACTACACCACCTCTAAATCAAACTTCTTTAGAGACAAGATATATTGGTTCCAACAAAAAGGAGGCGAACCTTTTCATGAAGCTTGGGATCGTTATAAAGGCTACATTAGAGAATGTCCTCACCACGGTTTTACGGAGACATGCATCTTGAACACTTTCTACGAAGGTCTTGAATGGACATATAAGGCACCTCTAAATGTAGGAAGCGATGGAAACTTCATGACAAGGACTGTGGAAGAAGCTTACATCTTGATTGATAATCTTGCTACAAGCAGCAGAAACAATTGTCCTGATCAAGGAAGAACGTCACGTTCTACTTCCCATGATCATGAGGAAATTGAAGAACTTAAAGCCATGGTGAAATTGTTTCTAAAAAATCACCAGCGTTCTGTTAATGCCTGCGAAGCAGTTAATGCAGCTGAGATTAATCATCAAATTGGAGCACAAGATCACGCCATATGAATCTCCAATCTGCTCCAAAATCATCTCCAACCTCTCAAGACAACAAGCTCGAGCTTATGGTGCAACCACTTCTTACGAAGCTGAAAAGATTAGCAGACGATGTGGATATAAGAGTGGAATGCTTATACACTGACCTTAATGGTAAATTTGAAGCTCTTTCCACTCATGTTGATAGCATGGACGTGCAGCTATCACAAACCATAGATAGTTCAAAGCACTGAAGTTATCGAGAGATGAATCGCTGAGGTACGTGAAAAAATCGCCCAAGACACTCGCAACCTTGAGCTTAAGTTAGACAACATGAATGATCTTGGGTACAAGGTAGACATCATGTATGATCACCTCAACGAGAACAATGAGGAGTCACTTGAGAAGTTCACTAATGATGCGATTGTAAACGGGGTATTGGTTCGTTCTACTAAGCTTCATATTTTAAATTTATAACCCCTAAATGTCTGCAAGTGCACAGATGTGCGTTGTAGTACTTAGGGTATCGATCCACATAGACTTAGTTATTTCAGTATGAATTCACGGCAATGCTTAAATCAGACTAGAACCAAATAGTTTTGGGTTTTGGTTTTGGGTTTTTGGTTGTCACTAAATCTAAAGTACAAAGCAAAGAAAGTAAAAGCAATTAAAAACAGAAGCAAGTGCAAGCAAGTAAAAATCGAATGTAAAGCAAACAAAATCGAAGGTTGTAAGCAATTAAAGACAAACGTTGGGCATCAAGGGGTTTCGCAGGGGTTCATGGACTAAGCTATGTCGATTTAAAACAAGTGATAAAGGTAATAACCTACATATGTTCTAGAACTCGAGACACGGAAGTATGAATAGCCAACTTTCGCAGCACTAAACAACTATCTCTTGCAACCCTGATCAGTAGGTTTCCACTCTGATCCTGGAAGGGAGAAGATGCAATACCAGAACAAGACTCATCAACATTCACAACTCAACTACAGGTAGGTTTCCACTCCTATAGAATTATTGCTCGTTTCACCCTAGTTCAGACAATCAATGAAAGCTTTCGCAACATATCATATCAGATCGGCTTCTAAGTGGCCACCAGAGAATCATGCAGTAAGATTAAAGCCAAACGAAGAACATCTAGAAGATTATAAATCCTAAATCTATCGATTCATAGATAAGACACACGAAATTCCCTTTGAAAACTTCCTTTAAACCCAACTGGGTAACTACTCAAACATATTGTAACATAGCATCACAGAGTATTGAAAGTTGCAGGAAGTTAAAGAAAAGAGGGAAGAGGAACGAAGAACAGAGTCGACAGCGGAGGCACAATGATGCTATCCTTCGGCGGCTCCTCCTTCTAAAACGGCGGCCTCCCTCTCTAGGGTTTTGAGTCTCACACGAAAATTTAAGTACAGAAAAGAACACACCCTTTAGAATGACCTAAAGAGGGTATTTATAGCTTCTGGAGTTGTCCTGGACACTTAGGGCTTCAAAAATAACAAAAGGAATTGATCTGGGCTTTAATTAAGTCATCTGGAAAGTGAACGACCAATGTCCGCGGTCGCGGTTGCTCTACCCGCGGAAAAATAGGTGTTGGCCGCGGTCCCGGCACATGGCTCTCTTCCGGAACTGCATTTTCTGTCATTCTTGCATCAGGAGTATCTGAAGATCTAACCGTTGGATTGTCTCCAAACCAAGTGAATTAGAAAGCTGGTTGGATCCTCTATGTTGTCTCAAATTTTGGGGGTGATCAGACGGTAAGAAGGTCTTCATCGCTTATCATACTTATGACGGTATGCATTTATCCAAAATTGCTCATTTGTTCCAAATTGCATATTTTTTGCCCAAGTTTCCTGTAAAGTCTTTTGAAACTCTAAAACATTGAAAAAACTTTAAAACCATTGAAAACAGAGTTAAAACACCTGCATAAGACATAATTATGATCCATAAAAGTGGTCAAGATACGGTGTTATCAACTCCCCCAGACTTACCTTTTTGTTTGTCCTCAAACAAAGTTAATTCAGGAAAGAAATTTTAGAAAATCGCAGGAACTAAACAATATCTCAGTGACCGTCCTTCTAAACCATAACTTATCGTGAAACATCTATTTAGATATAGTCTAGAAAATTCTCACCAAAATACAAACAAAACTAGTCCATTAATCCGTCATGCGAAAATCTACACACTTAGATCTAATTTCCGGTCAACTAGCTCTCTACATTCATTAAGTATATTGGTGAATTCTCATCAAATACATTATTCAGGGTAGACGTCGTTTGGCATTAAGGCTATTTAAGTGGTGGAGTTTAAGTATTTCGGGTTACCTGAAGAATATGGAGGATGCAAGATATTATGCAAAACCGCTAGAGAGAGAGAAGGACCTGTGGATGACCGCAGATTTTCAGTCACTTCTCCTTCGCCAAATGTTGTTGCATAATCTTCCTCCTTTGTTGTAAACAGCTGTTCCCCCAGACTTAGATCTTTTCCGGGAATCATAAAGATGATCTCCAAAACTCCATATAGTTCAAATCAAGCTTGCCTCAAGTAATAAACTCGACCCTTTTAGACTTTCTAAGGTTTTAAATTTCCTCTCCCTTCAATATACGTATTTTTTCTTTTTCAGATTTTTTTTTTGGTTATATATATATATATATATATATATATATGAGGAAACAACCTTTTATAGAGAGGGAGTCTAAAGGACGAAATTGTACCAAGATTTTGAAGTTTTTCCGAGGCAAACTGAGTTTTCTCCTTTTGTTGAATCATTCCAATGAAATCGCAGGTCTTTGTCTTCAGTGACTGAAAACCGCGTTGATCCTCTTTCTCTCTGACGTTTTTGCATATATCTGCATATAGGACAATGAAAAACAAGAATGCTTTGTGTTTGAAAGAGGTTAGGTTCGGTGGGGAACTAGCTAAAGATGAACTAGCCATTAAGGATCAACAAAGAGTGGTAAAAGGATAAAGGAGTCCTGAATGTATAATTTGTTTCCCTGATCTAACGCTTGAATGAGAAAATTAAGTCAAAATTAACTTCAGATAAAATGAGCTAGTATATCTTGTCAGAAAGAATCTCCATAAATAAAAGTCCTCTGGTGGGATTTCGTAATGCAAGTACTTAGCTACCGCTCAATCTAGGCCTAAAAAGAGCAAAAAACGAGGAAATAGCGTAGAAGCACACTGGTCTAAATCATCATAGTATTGTTTATTGTGTTCCTGGTTTGAAAACTTTTTGAAAAATGATTTTTGAAAAATTTTATGTAAAACATTTTGAAAAACTTTTTGAAAATTTTTGATATGTCCAAAACAAACTCAAAACAATTCAAATTTCATTAGTAACGGATGAACATCCTCCCCCAGACTTATTTCACACTGTCCTCAGTGTGATAAATCTTGGAAAGAATGGTAAAGAAAATTGAAAATTGAAAGGTTTAAGAGTACTTATCGTACTGAAGAGTGCTGCTCGCCTTTTGTATTTGTTCTTCCTTATTAAAACTCTGAAATTAAATGAAACAAAAAAAAAGCAATGGAAATAGAAAATAAAGGTCAAAGGGAAATAAATAAAATACCAAGTGGGTTACCTCCCACTAAGCGCTTGTTTCAAGTCGTTAGCTTGACATTTTTGCTCGATTAGACTTAACCGGGGTCGTGACACTCCTTGAACTCATCATTGGCCGATGATGGATCAATATAAAACATCACTTCTCTTTCGTCATCTCTTTCTTCAGCCAGATATGGTTTTACACGCTGTCCATTCACTGTGAATGAGTTTCCGGTTTTGTCCCACAGGACAATAGCTCCGTATGGTTTGACTTCCTTTATCGTGAAGGGTCCTGACCATCTTGAACATAATTTTTCTGGAAAAAGCTTAAGACGAGAATTGAAAAGAACAACTTTATCGTTAGGAGCAAAATTTCTATGAATAATCTTCTTATCATGATATGATTTAGTCTTCTCCTTGTAGATCTTCGAGTTTTTGTAAGCATTGTGTCGGATTTCTTCTAACTCGTGAAGTTCAAATAGTCTTCTTTCTCCAGCTGTTTTCAGATTCATGTTCATCTCCTTGATAGCCCATTGCGCCTTATACTCGAGTTCTACTGGAAGGTGACATGCTTTTCCGTAAACTAGGTTGAATGGTGTTGTTCCTAATGGCATCTTGAGTGCTGTTCGATATGCCCATAATGCGTCGTCAAGCTTTGTAGGCCAATCCTTGCGATGAACTGCAGTTGTTTTCTGCAAAATCTACTTGATTTCTCTATTTGAGATTTCTACTTGACCACTGGTTTGGGGATGGTATGGAGAAGCAACTTTATCTGTAACTCCCTTCTTTCTAAGAAGATTTTCGAAAACTCTGTTGATGAAATGGGATCCTCCGTTGCTTATCACAATTCTAGGAACTCCAAAACACGGGAATATAACAGATTTAAACAGCTTCATGACAACTTTCGCATCGTTAGTGGGGCTAGCGACTGCTTCTACCCATTTACAGACGTAGTCTACTGCTACTAAGATGTATTGGTTTCCAAAAGAAGTAGGAAATGGTCCCATAAAATCTATTCCCCAGACATCGAAAATTTCAACTTCGAGAATCAAATTTTGAGGCATCTCATTCCTTTTGCTTATGTTACCCATCCTTTGGCATTTATCGCATCGCGATATATAAGCTTGAGTATCTTTGAACAAAGTAGGCCACCAAAAACCTGCTTGTGAGATCTTTGAAGCGGTTTTGAAAGTTGCGAAATGTCCTGCGTAAGACGAGCTCTGTCTCTTTCTCTGCTTCCTCTTCTATCCAGCAAGTGGATGTTATCAATAAAGGGTTCAGCTGCTTCACAACTCCTACTACTGTTTCTGGGTCTATGTGACATAAACCTGAAACTCAGCACTCAATAGTTTAATCAGTAAAACAAAAGGTAAAAAGGCTTGATCTCAAGAAAGCATCAAAAACTAATGCTAAACCACACTTTGGCAACAGTGCCAATTGATAACTATAGGTTTTTAAACCTTTAGTTGGGGTTATCAATCCCTTGTCTTTGTAATACAAAGGGGTTATCAATCCAAATATGTGGGTAGACACTACTTCATGATGAAAGTTTCTTAATCCAAGCAATATGATGAGTTTTTGATTCAAACAAGTGATTAACTAAAGACTAAACAAGATTAACAAACTATCAAGTGATCTAAACAATAAGCAAGTAATAGCAAATGACAAGTGATTGAATATGAAATGATGGAAGCATGAGATTCTAGACATGATAGTTGGCTAGGGTGCTTTGGAACTAAACTAGAAGTGCTAATGACAATAATGAAACATGATTCAAGTGATTTGGGATTCTAATCAAGCCTTAATCTTTCCCAAGCATCAAGACACAAATCAAGCCATTTCACATACCCAACCATCATTGGAGATTAAACAACAAGACAGCATTAAAAATCAATCCCAAGTGATCATTTATGTAAATGCATAATCTTCTAATATAGCTCTTTCAGGAATTTCAACACACTTTTGGTGCATGAGAAACCCATATTCTACCATATAAACATCACAACTGATGGGCAATGATCTAGCATAGAGACCTGCTATTTAGAGAGATGAAAACATGGATCTAGCCCTAAGCACTCCTAATCTAACACTTTTAGCATCCTAACCTACATATCTAGAACCTTATTAAGCAAACTACTCACTAATCATACTAGTCTCTCTTAAACCTTTGCAAGTAGAGTAGATTGGCATGATTAATGATGGGGAAATGATGGAAGATGGATTAATGATGATGGAAAGATGATTAAAGCTCTTAAACTCTCTTGATTCAAAAAGGAAATGGAGATATCTCTCTCACAGTTTGTTCTTTCACAAAAGAGGCAAAAAGCTTAAAGGGGAATAAGAGTTCTCTTTGGGAAAAAACCCTAAATATATATATATATATAGTATCTCTTGTGGACCGGGTCAGCCCAGGACAAACTAGGTACTGACCCGGCTTCAAATGGATAATGTGTTAAGTGTGCGAGTTGGTCAAGTGCTTCCCATCCCGCAGGCCTGAGTCGCACAGCCATGGAACTAGTCTTGTTCGCTTAAACTCCTTCACCCTCAGCCGTATGCTTCTCCCGGTCTGTTCTGCGAATACATGTGCTGTTCAGGTCTTCTGCTCTTCAACTCGCACAACCAAGACACGTTCTGGAGAAAAGATCTGTGCGAGTTGGTCTTGTTCACTCCCAACTCGCACAAGTCTGGAAAGATGTTCTTGCGAGTTTGAATCTTGTAAACCAAGTCGCATTCCCTTCTCGTCTTAACAGCGAACATGTGTGCGGTTCAGGTTCTTTTGCTCTTTAACTCGCAGAATCATGTAGCACAGGATTTCAAACTTGTGTGCAAGATAGTCTCCTTCAACTCCAAGTCGCAGGCCCAACTCGGTTTGATCAGCGAACACATGTGCGCCTTAGTTCATTGCTCGGCCAACTCGCATGCCCAAGTCGTACAGCTTATGGATTTAGCATATTTCAGCTTGGAAGTCTTTGGCATTGCTCAGGGTTTTCTAACTCGCACATCTCCAGTCGCAGCCTATTTCCCATAACAAAATCTCTCAGATCTGCAAGTTGATTAAGTCGCAGAACCGTCTCGCACACTCCATATCTTGTCAGACCACTTTGCATTCGGGACGCTGTAACTTCTAGGATATGGGTCCAAATGGCATGATTAGAGTTTTATTAGAAATCTAACTCAAACATCTCGAACTTTGATGAAGAATACAATGGCATACGGGGAGTGGAAGGTCTCCCGGATCGCTGATCTATGCAGTGTATCGGAAAGACCCGGGGAAAGGCTTCTGAAGCTGTCTTAATTCCGGAAACGTTATAGCTCAGCTCAGAGCTCCAAATCGTGTTATTTAAAGTGTTCTGGAAAGAAGACTCGGAGGTCTTCAATCTTGATGAAGGCTCCGGAAACTGAATCGGATTTGAAGGGCATCGTCCTGCGTAACCTTTGAAGCACATCGGATCGATTTGGAAATGAAACAACACAAGTATGCCTTCTGATGGCTATAACTCACAACTCACGGATCTGAATCAACTGATTCCAACTGTCCTGGAATCACAACTCAATTCTCTCCAACTTTCATGAAGACTCCGGAAGCCAAATTGATATGTCTATATTTTACATCATTTAGAGTGCATTTTAGAGTCCTCATCATGTGTTTTCCCATGTAAATTGAGTCTTTAGGCATCAAAATAGGGTTTATGGCTTGCATTAGGTCCCAAAGAGTTTTGCATGTTTTGAAGTCTTTATCAGGTGCTTTGGAAGTCATTTGGAGCTTAAGAAGAGGAGCAGAGAAGAAAACGGTGAAGAAAAGGGTCAAAAATGGTGAAAACCGCTTGGAGGAATTTCTCGGCCAAAACTCGTACCGGCTGGACAGAAACCTCGGTCAAAAAGCTTACCGAACGCTCATTACCGACCAAAACCCTTACCGATCGACCAAAATCAGCCTGGGTCGAGTATCGGGTGCAGAATACCACGGGTTAAGTTTTTGGCCGAGGCGACAGAATTTTACGACTAAAAAACTTACCGCGGTACATAGCCCTCGGTCATTTTCCTTACCGCGGGAAGCTTTTCTCGACCAAAACCTGTCTTTGCCCACGCAATTCAAAGATCAGCAATCCGGGGAACCTTCCGGTCCGAAACAGTTGGCGGGGTCTTCATCAAAGTTGGAGAGAATCAAGCAAAGATTCCAGAGCAGTTAGAATCATCCAATTCGGACCAGTGAGGAGAAAGATACAGCTTCCGGAAGATGCACCAGCATTACGCGCATCCGAGAACCGAACGGCGGATTCCAAAGATCACGGCGGACGGAGCCTTTCCGGACCAAACTAGCCTGCCCTGTCTTCATCAAAGTTTGAGATATATGAAGGACCTTCTCATAACAGTTGGAATCGCTCAGTTCGGAGCAGTGGTTCAAAAGATAAGGTCTCCAGAGTTCACATTGGTTCAAAAGCTTGTTTTCCGCTGAATCCGATGCGGTGCAAAAATGTGAAATCCAGGAAGCCTTGCACTTCCCAAGCTCCGACGGTCCCTTCACCAAAGTTCGAGCTTATTGAGTCATCTTGGCTATGGAACTGGTCTCAGAGCAATTGGAGTTGTGTGTTGAAAGTTACTGTTTCCGGAAGGCAATATGGTCGATACGAGCCCAAATGAGTTGCGATACGCGCTAAGTGTTTTCTCAGGGCTCGGCGTCATTACCTCGACATCGCCCAAGTCAAGGCTCATATCTTGGGAGTATTCTGGACTAGACCTCGTGCTGATGCCTCGGCAGGTTGGGATCAAGGCATGCACACGTAAGAAGTGAAGCCGGAAACGACTAAGTGTTGAACGTGCACCTCGGTGTAATGACCTCGGCTTGCATGCCGGACTCTGTTCTCCCGAACCTCTCGACTACCAAACCCCTTGGCATTTTATCCTGAGGTCCCTTGTCACAAACCCAGAATCAAGAACAAGACGGCTCAAGAACACACACGTGAAGATGGATCAAAAGACTAGGGTTCATGCATGTTCTTGACGTGTTCTTCACGAGATCTTCATTTGGATCCTGACTCACGTGCACTCCTCGACATGAAGACCTCGGCTTCACTCTCCGACACACCGTGGCACTCACCCATCAACCCAAGAAGGCGGCTCAGTACCCGGTTTGTTCTGGGCTGACCCGCGACACTTTCCCTTTGCTATAAATACATTTTAGGACCAAAAACCTAATGATCTTATCTCTTATCTGTTTTTAGCTCTAAGAACTTGCCTCTTTGGTGATACTTGATTAATCTAATCCGATATCTCGTTTTTGCATCAGAATCTTGTTCTCTTTTTATTTCTTTTATCATCCAGCATCTAACTCCTTATCATGACAAGCTACACGTCTTGCAAAGGACTTAGTGAGCTCGTTATGATCAGTTAGTAGTCGTTTAAGCGGCTTTAGATAGGTAGATTAGGGTGCTTTCAAGATAGATTAATGGGTTTAGGTGTCTAGTCTTGCATGTTTCATTCTTTAACCGACGAGATCTCTAGGCTGGATCCAAGCACATTACTTGAGGTTCAGATCTGATACATATCTCGCATCAAAAGTGTTTGTAGAAATGTCTGAACCACTCGGTTAAAGGTTTAAGAGTCTTTCATCGCGAGAGTGATAGTTTGTTCTCTTAAATGACATTTTTGAACTGAATCTTATTGCTGACTGATTCATGCTTCTCAAAAGGGATTTTGGTATGAAAGAGGATCAGTTTAGATGTTTAATACTTTCATGAGAAGATTAATGCCTTGAGTTCAAAGTTAAATGAAATCGCTTGATAAAATGATTCATTAGCCCATTAGTTTAGCTTGGAAGCACCCGAGTCAAGTATCCTGTCTAAAGCTTCTGCCTTTATCTTATATTATCATCATCCGAACCATTCATTTGTCATTTGCAACTTAGCTTTGTTTAAATCTCTTCTTTTGTTTCATTACTTGCTTATTTACTTGTTAATTAGTCTAGCTAAAAACCCTTGCTATTCTCTCTTGACTTAAGGCAACAAATGACATAGATAGTGTCTCCATTACAAGTTTGGTTTGATAACCCCTTGTACTACAAAGGACAGGGGTATTGATAACCTCTTTAAAGAGTGGAAACTCTTAGTTATCAATTGGCGCCGTTGCCGACTTGCAGGAGCATTATTCTCTTATTTGTTCTTAAGATCAAGACTTTACTTTCTTTTGTTTTACTGACTCTTTTGCAAGTTCTTGTTTCGATTTCAGGTGCATGAAAACAAGGTCTCATAGCACAGAACCGCCTTTACCGTACGACAATAACATCAATAGGATTGAGAGGCGAGCTCGCGAGAGAGAACGGCACTTTGAAAGACTTGGAATGGCAGAACAGCAAAGAATCGAGCAACAGGCTCAAGAAGCCGAGCACCAGGCTCAGGCTAATCAGGCGCAGGCAGGAAGAAATGAACAACAAGCCTATATTAACCAACAACAGGCTCAAAGGAATGAGAGGCTTGCTCAGCAAAACCAACAACAAGCTAATAGGAACGAGCAACAAGCCCATCATGTTCATCCGCTACCGCCACAAGCTCAGAGACAACCTCCTCCGGTCTTTGTTGGAGAGAACGACCGAGCTAATGCGCACCAATACCGAGCCGGGATTCAAGCTCCACCGGTTCAGAATAACAACTTTGAAGTCAAATCTTCCCTGCTCAATATTGTGCAGAACTCAAAGTTTCACGGTCTAGCTGGAGAAGACCCTCTTGAGCATCTAGATCAGTTTGATCGAGTTTGCGACTTAACCAAGATCAATGGCGTCTCGGAAGATAGCTTCAAGCTACGCTTGTTCCCATTCAGCCTCGGTGATAAAGCTCACCAGTGGGAAAATAACCTCCCGAGGGGTTCTATGCAGACATGGGAGCAATGTAAACTAGCGTTCTTATCAAAGTTCTTTTCCACATCACGAACGGCTAAGCTCAGGAATCAGATCTCAAGTTTCACGCAGCACAACAACGAGACTTTTAGTGAGGCTTGGAACGGTTTAGGAGCTATACTAACCAATGTCCACACCACGGCTTCTCAGAGGCATCCCTCTTGAGTACTTTATACCGAGGTGCACTCCCCAAGATCAGAAACCAACTCGATACAGCTTCAAGTGGAAATTTTCTTGGGAAAGAGATCAATGCGGCAATGGAACTAGTCGAGAACCTAGCCATGTCTAATGACACGTATGGTGAAGACTTTGATAGAGCAAACCGTACAGAGAGATCTAGTGATGAACAGCGTATGAAAAAGGATATAAGAGAGCTTCAGAGCAAGCTTGACAAGGTTTTAATGGCAACTCAAAAGCCAATACACTTTGTAGGCGAGTTTGATGAGCAAGGGCCAAGTTTTGACAATGTTAATGAAGATGGTCTAACTCAAGAAGAGCTGAACTACATAGGGAATCAGCAGAGGTATCAGCGGTTTAACAACTACAGCACTAACCCAAACCTCTCATACAGAAACCCGAATGTAGCTAACCCTCAAGTCCAAGTGTACCCTGCTCAACAACAACAACAAAGCTATGCTCAAAAAGCTCCTTTTCTGAATACCTTTCAGCCCAAGCAACAGTTCAGTGGGCAACAGCACGGCTACACTCAGCAGAATCAAGCGGCTCAGGGTAACAACTTCACCAGACAACCGCAGCAACACAAGTTTCCACCAGGGTTCAATCCGCAGCCGTTGGGTAATCAGCAACAGATTCAGGGAACGGGTCAGAATCAGATGGGAACCGATGTCTGTGGGATCTTACAACAACTGTTACAGGGTCAGCAGAGAGTTGAGAGCCAGCACGCGACAATGCAGCAAGACATCAGGGAGCTTAAGCAAAACCAAGCCTCTACATCACCACGAGGCCCGGCTTTACCAGGTAAGCCGGAGCCGAACCCCAAGGAGTATGTGAACGCCATCACATTGAGGAGTGGTAAGGAATTACAAGCTCAAACGCCTAAGACAAAGCTCATTGAGGCCAATGAGCAATTAGAGGGGGAGGCAGCCTCAGATGATGCGTGTAAAGAAGCGGTTATTGAGAAGGAACCGTTCAAGGACAAAGGAAAAGAGGTGGAAAAGACAACCGAGCTTGAAAAGCCATACGTTCCACCACCACCTTACCAACCCAAGATACCATTCCCAGGGCGTTTCAAAAAGAAAATCTTAGACAAAGCCAAGGCGGTCTTTGAGAAACACTTGGAGAACACGCAACTTACCTTACCCATCATAGATGCTTTCTTAGCTATACCTCAGCTTGGGAAATTTCTAAAGGATGCGATCCTCAACAAGACAAAGGAGCTCCAGGGTATGGTAATACTGAGCCATGAGTGCAGCACCATAATACAAAGAAGATCTATACCAAGGAAGCTATCCGATCCGGGCAGCTTTACTCTACCGTGTGCTTTAGGTCACTTGAAGTTCTCAAACTGCCAAGAGATTGGGATACAAAAGCTACAAGCCGGCCAAGATCTCTCTTGTATTAGCTGATAGATCGGTTCGCTTACCGGTGGGTTTGCTTGAGGATTTACCTTTGAGAATCGGTGAGATAGAAATCCCCACGGACTTCATAGTTCTTGAGATGGACGAGGAACCATTAGACCCTATCATCTTGGGCCGACCGTTCCTAGCAACCGCAGGAGCCATAATAGATGTGAGAGGAGGTATGATTGAACTACACATCGGTTCCAAGACTATGAAGTTCAACGTGAAGGAAATGATGAAGAAACCGACCATTGGAGGTCAGGTTTTCTATGTGGAAGTTATGGAGGAGCTAGCTGATGAGCTCCTAGAAGAATTAAACGCAGAAAAGCGAGCACGGGTATTTGAACGAGGAAAGCGAGGTGTACAAGCGTCTTTTGGACCAACCGAGGGAACTTGGAGCTGAGGCGAGGTTTTTGGAGCTCGGGAAGAGTGGCCTCGACATACTAGACAGCGAGGGATCCAAGGGAATAGAGGAGATACCTCGGGATATCATGGCCGTGACAGCTTGTGCCGAGGCCGATGGTGAACCGCGCGAGAACAAAGAAAAGGCCGAGGAAGCTGTTCCAGGTCAATGCAGCTTTAATGCCGATTGGAATGAGGCTGACGCACCCCCTGTTGAGCTCAAACCTCTACCAACAGGGCTCAGGTATGCGTTCTTTGGTCTAAACTCTACTTTCCCTGTGATCATAAACGATAGCTTGCTTGAACATGAAGAACGTGCATTGCTTAATGAAATAAGAAAATTCAGGAGAGCCATAGGGTATTCCTTGGCTGACATTAGAGGGATCTCTCCTGATATATGTACCCACAGGATCCACCTAGAGGACCAAGCCATGTCCTCTATTGAGCACCAACGTCGCCTTAACCCGAACCTTAAAGAGGTGGTTAAGAAGGAGATACTAAAGCTCCTTGAGGCAGGGATAATATATCCAATCTCTGACTCTCGGTGGGTATCTCCTGTACACGTTGTGCCCAAGAAAGGTGGGATCACGGTGGTGAAAAACAATAAGGATGAACTCATAGCCCAAAGAACTATAACCGGCCATCGCATGTGCATTGACTATAGGAAATTTTAACTCTGCATCAAGAAAAGATCATTTTCCTTTACCATTCATTGATCAAATGCTTGAACGGCTAGCTAATCATCCTTATTTCTGTTTTCTCGATGGATACTCGGGTTTCTTTCAAATACACATAGACCCCCGAGATCAAGAGAAAACGACATTTACTTGCCCTTATGGCACTTATGCCTATAGGAGAATGCCTTTCGGTTTGTGTAATGCACCGGCCACTTTTCAAAGATGTAAAATGCACATTTTCTCTGATCTAATTGAAGAGAAAGTCGAGGTGTTTATGGATGATTTCTCCGTATACGGCTCCTCTTTCTCCGAATGTCTTGCTAATCTATCTCAGGTTCTAAAGCGATGTGAGGAGCATAGACTTGTCTTGAACTGGGAAAAGTGCCATTTCATGGTCCAAGAAGGCATTTTCTTGGGACACAAGGTATCAGAGAAGGGTATTGAGGTGGACAAGGCTAAGATCGAAGTGATGGTGAACCTACAAGCTCCGAATTCTGTAAAAGGAATAAGAAGCTTCCTTGGGCACGCAGGGTTCTATAGACGGTTCATTGAAGATTTCTCCAAGATAGCTAGACCTTTGACGAGGCTATTGTGTAAAGAGGTGGAGTTTATCTTTGATGAAGAATGTGAGGAATCTTTTAAGAGAATCAAGGAGGCTTTGATCAGTGCACCGATTGTACAAGCTCCCGATTGGTCTTTACCATTCGAAGTGATGACTGATGCATCTGACTATGCCGTGGTAGCTGTCTTGGGGCAGAAGAAAGATAAAAAGCTCTATGTGATCTACTATGCTAGCCGCACCTTAGACTCGGCTCAAGAAAAGTATGCCACCACCGAGAAGGAAATGCTTGCCATTGTGTTTGCATTTGACAAATTCAGGAGTTATCTAGTGGGATCAAAGGTCACGGTTTACACGGATCACGCGGCCTTGAGGTATCTGATGTCTAAAAAGGACGCTAAGCCAAGGCTGTTGAGATGGGTCCTATTGCTCCAAGAGTTTGACATGGAGATACTAGACAAGAAAGGAATTGAAAACGGAGCCGCAAATCATCTTTCAAGGCTGAGGATTGAAGAACGAGTCCCTATAGATGATGCTTTACCCGAGGAACATCTCATGTTGGTCCGGTCTTACTTAGAAGTGGAGGAAGCCAACACGATCAAGGAAAGAAGCCTCCCATGGTTTGCAGATCTAGTGAACTACTTGTCTTGCGGATTAGAGCCACCGGATCTTGATACTTATCAGAGGAAGAAGTTCTTTAGAGATGTGATGAGATATCATTGGGATGAGCCTTATCTTTACGTGCTTAACAAGGACCATCTCTATAGGCGATGCTTGGCCGAAGAAGAAATCCATCCGGTGTTACAAGAATGCCACGGCTCGTCTTATGGTGGTCACTTAGGTGCATTCAAGACGGTTGCCAAGGTTTTACAAAGCGGTTTCTGGTGGCCGACTATGTTCAAGGACGCTCAAGAAGTGGTATCGAGGTGTGAGGCTTGTCAAAGGCACGGTAACATATCCAAGAGGAATGAGATGCCCCAAAACCCAATCTTTGAAGTAGAGGTCTTCGACTGTTGGGGCATTGATTTTATGGGTCCCTTTGTAAGCTCATATGGAAATCAGTATATCCTTGTCGCGGTGGGCTATGTGAGTAAATGGGTTGAAGCGGTTGCATCTCCAACCAACGATTCAAAAGTAGTGGTAAAACTTTTCAAGAGTATCATCTTCCCACGGTTTGGAGTCCCAAGGATAGTAATCAGTGATGGGGGAAGCCACTTTATCAACAAGACTCTTGAGAGTCTTTTGAAGAAGCACGGAGTGAAGCACAAGGTGGCCACCCCTTATCATCCGCAAACCAGCGGCCAGGTGGAGGTCTCTAACCGACAGATTAAGGCCATTCTGGAAAGAACTGTGAGCTCATCTAGGAAGGATTGGAGCAAGAAACTTGATGATGCCTTGTGGGCTTACAGAACCGCGTACAAGACCCCCATTGGAACCTCACCGTTTAACCTGCTCTATGGGAAAAGCTGCCATTTACCGGTTCAGCTGGAGTACAAAGCTCTTTGGGCAGTGAAACTTCTGAACTTTGATATCCAGACCGCACAAGAGAAGAGGGTTTTACAGCTTCATGAGCTTGAGGAGATCCTTTTAGACGCTTTTGAGAGCTCTAAAATTTACAAGGAAAGGACCAAGACGCTCCATGACAAGAAGATACACAAGAGAGAGTTCAAAGAAGGGGACCAAGTTCTGTTGTTCAACTCAAGACTTAAGCTATTCCCTGGGAAGCTAAGGTCTAGGTGGTCCGGTCCGTTCACAATTCTTGAAGTAAGGCCTTATGGAGCCGTTGTGTTAAAAGGAAAAAATGGACAAGGTTTTGTGGTAAACGGTCAGAGGGTAAAACATTACTTGGCATCAGAAGCAAGAGAGGGAGCTACCTCAGTTCCTCTTCTTGAACCGGAATCAGCCTGAAAAGGTATAAAAAGTCAAACTTAGTGACGTTAAACAAAGTGCTCTTGGGAGACACCCCAAGTTTATCCTTGTACATATTTCGTTTTTCATCTTCTTTTTCTTTTTATTTGAAGCTTTTTGAAGGGTTTGTTAAGTGTTTCAGGAGTTAGACAGTGAACCTTGAGGATGAAAGTGAGAGAAAGCTTGAAAAAGACACGGCCTGATGAATTAAGTCAAAGAGCATACATAGCCTCGGTATCGACCCTCGGTATATTCATACTGCGGTCACCTTTTACCGAGTGAAAGCTTGAGTACCTCAGCTAAATTCCTCGACTTAATTTCATCATGGCCGTGTCTGAGAATTGTTGTGGAGAAATGACTAAGTGTGGGGAAGGCTCACGGTGTAAGCACCTCGATCCGAGGCCGCGACCAGTTTACACCGAGGCCGGCCTGTTTAAACCCCCGAGCTTCACGTGTTCTTTGTTAAAACAAGTGGCCTCGGCATGATGCCCTCGTGGTGGAGCGTGCCGAGGTGCCCGGTTTTAAGAACGATCAAAAACAAAAACACTTGGAACACTTAAATCGAAGAAGAGGCTTTACGCGGTCTATGGAAAAGACGTGAAGGCCACAGAGAATTACTCGTTAACATGAGCTTAAATCGCTCGGCTTGGTGCCCTCGAGGTGGAAGAAGTCGAGGCCGCTCAAGTTAACACGAGAAATATTGGTTTAGTCCGTACGGCCCACGTCACTCCTTTACCGCGCCATTTGAAGTCTTTTGCGCGGTAATTTGAATTTGAACGCCCGGTCAAGACGGTTTTTGGCGCGGTCAACGGCTGAAGCTGGAAGAGAAGGGGGGACCAGTCCCACTACAGTCCAAACGCCAGCTGGAAAGCGTGCTCCAGCCCATACCAGCCTCCACACCGAGCTAAAACGCAGAGTTTGCCTTCTTCTCTCTTTTCTCTGCATTTCACGAACACAACTCTTTCATTTCTCATTCTTTTCGCGTGATTCCAAGCGTTCTAGACTCATTAGGGTGTTGTCTATTCTGCATAAGCATCTCACTGAGCTTGAATCTTGGATTCCCAAAGGTATTTGCATCTTAAAGAACTCATCTTTTTCCATTCATTCTTTGCGAGCTTAAATGTTTGTAAAATGTGGAATCGATTCTTTTAGCACGTATTGACCTTTGGGAACAATTTTAAAAATTCTATCAGGATAGACAACACATGAAAAACAGGTCTTTTCTCTGAAAATCACTTGTTCTTGAGTTTTTAAAATTCTTGAGAATATGCGCTTGGAATCGGCTTAAATGGTGAACCGAGTTGTTGAGCTGAACTGACTAGATCTTTTGTCTCTCTCCGGTTGTTCTAGCTTGTTGATACTCTCTTTGATGTTTGAAAAAGCTATAAATCTGGTCTTCTTAGAGAAAAAGCTCTGTTCTTGCCATCTTGAGATACATGTGCTTATCGATATACTTGATTCTAACGGTTTCTTTGAGAATCTGCCTTGCAGATGACCGGCGACCGAGCTGTTCCTACTCATGAGACGAACAAAAATGAGGTTCAGAGGAGGGATACAAAAGGAAAAGTTGTGGTCGTGGCACGCAATGGAGGAACAAGCAAGAAAACCTCGACAAGACCCGATGGCGAGCCAGCTGCTAAACGAGCAAGGAACGCCGAGCTCACTCCGGCACCAGCTCTTGAATCAAGGAGGAATGGGAAGCAAGCAGCCATTGGACCCGACGAAGATGAGCTCAGAGCCATAGTCCCTCATGAAGCCAACTGTGGCAAGAAAGCCAAGAAGGAACCGAAGCCCGAGCCCGAGGAAGAACATTTCCCAACTACTAAGGAGTACTTGGACCACTTTAACTCTATAAGAGTGGCTCAAGGTCGGTTCCCTGATATGGAGTTGTTGAGAAAGCTCGAGATACTCGATGATGTTACTCTGATCTTTCAAAACATGGGTTTGGCTGAGTTCTTCACGATGAGCGATGTTGCCTATGAAGGGATTACACAACAGTTTGTTGCCACTTTGGAGGTTGTCATCTATCCCAAGAGAGATCCCAAGCGTTTACATGGCAAAGGGTTCGGCCACATTGAGTTTGACATGGAAGGCGTGCACTACAAGGTCAGTTTCAAGGAGCTTGATGAGATATTTGGTTTTGAAAGGAATGGAAGCTCGCTTGACAAGTTCGTGTACCCAAAAGAAGAGTTGGCCGCTTTGTGGGAAACAATCGCTTTTGGACCTTACTTGGGAGGCAAGAGCAAGACGAGTTGCATCAGGAACCCTGCTATCAGATACACCAACCGAGTTCTCGCCTCCACATTCTTCTCGACCGATAGATTTGTGTGTCTGTCTCATTCTTACAAAAAACCCTAGAAGGACCCGCCAAGGAAAGCATCATCGTGCCTCCATCTGCATCTCCATTTCTCATTCTTCTTCCTTGTTCTATTTAATTTCCAGCAACTACTACTCTATGATGTTTACATACGCTATGTCTGGGTAGTTTTCCAATTGGTTTTAAAGAGATTTTTCAAAGGGAATTTCGTGTATCTATACCACGAATCGCTAGATTTAGGATTTACAATCTTCTAGGTGTTCTTCGTTAACCCTTATTCTTAATGTGTGATTCTCTGCTGGCCACTTAGAATTCAATCTCGATAATTGGTGTTGCGAAAGTTTTCATTAGGTATCTGACCTAGGGGAAACGAGCAAGCATGCCATAAGAATGGAAACCTACCTATGGGTGAGTTGTGAATGTAGATGAGTCTTGTTCAAACTATTGCGTACAATTGTGGTTGGGCGGGTCAAAAGCTACTGGTCAGAGTCGTGATTGACAGTTTGTTAGTTCTGAAAGAGTAGGCTAGTCATACTACCGTGCTCAAGTTCTAGAACATCGTAATTGATTACCGTTATCATTTATTTCCGTCATAGGTGTAGTCCATGAATCCCTGCGAATATCCTAAAGCCCGGCGTCCGTTTATAATTGCTTTCACCTTCGATTTTTATTTGCTTTTTACTTGCTTTGCTTTTTAGTTTAGATTTAGTGACACCCAAAACCAAAACCCAGTTTATTTAAGTTCTTGTCTGATATAAGCATTAGTGTGAATTCGTACTGAAGCAACTAAGTCTTTGTAGATCGATACCCTAAGTACTACAACGCACATCTGTGCACTTGCAGACATTTAGGTGTTAAAATTTAGAACCTGAAGCTTAGTAAACACACCCCCGTTTTCCATTTCATCAAGTTTTTGGTGCCGTTGCTAGGGATTTAGATCTATTTCGTTGCGAATCTCAGCTTAAATCCATTAGAACCCTTGTTTATTTTTACTTTTTCTTTTGAATGTTTCAGGTTACTCGACAATGGGAGAGCGGGAAGATGTTCCCGTAACTCTCGGTGATCCACCACCTCTCATGGATGATAACCGGAGCAATGAAAGCTTAACAAGCCGATCGATGATGATGACAAGCTGATCGGAACGATAAAAAGGGAGGATGATGATGAGCTAATAGGAAACTTCGATTCACTCGAAAAGTTACGGGATATTGAAGAGCTATTCAACCACCCATACCAGAGGATGGTAAAACCAAAATAAAGGTACCCCATATCAATTTAGTTCAATAGAATCAATACTATGGTTACTCAACCAAACACACGATGGACCATATCGAGTCGTTTGAAGAATTATATGTGATAACACCGGATTTTGACCGTTTTTATGGATCGTTTTAATATATTTTGCAGGTGTTTAACTCTGTTTTCAATGGTTTTTAAGTAATTTCAATGCTTTAGAGTTTTAAAAGACTTTTCAGGAGACTTGGACTAAAGATGTACAATTTGGAACAAATGAGCGATTTTGGATAAATGCATACCGTCAGAAATATGATACTCGATGAAGACCTTCTCACCGTCTGATCATCCCCAAACTTTGAGACAACATAGAGGAGACAACCAGCTTTCTAATGCAATTAGTTTGGAGACAAACCAACGGTAAGATCTTCATATATTCCGGATGCACTAAAGATAGAAAATGCATTCTCGAAGGAGAGCATAGGCCGCGACCGCGGCCAGACCATGATTCCCCGTGGTCAGGAACACCGCGATCGCAGCCAGACAACATTGATGTCCGAAAGTGATCTCATTCAAGCCCAAGTTCAGCCCACTACATATTCTTCAAACCCTAGACGTTTCCAACGAATCAGAAGGCTATATATACTCGTTTTAGGTCATTCTAATGACCAAGTTGTGGAGAGAGAGCAGAGAAGGGCCACACGCCTCGGAGTAGCCGTCTTCGGGAGAGGAAGGAGTCGTCGAAGGAGTCATCATCGATATCCATCTTCATCCTTGTTCTTCGTTCTTTACCTTTTTCTTATTTAATTTCCAGCAAACTACAATACTTCTGTGATGTTTTCATACACTATGATTGAGTAATTCCCTTGTTGGGTTTTAAGGGATTTTTCAAAGGGATTCATGGATTGATTTCTGATTTGTTAGATTAGGGTTTATCTTTAGAGTTCTTCGTCTAAATCTGTGTTTCGTTTATGTGGCTTGGATCGATCATCTAGCTACTGCGATTAGGTTGATTTACTCACCGAAAGTGTTGTTGAATCGATTAACCCTATTTAGATGAACAAATTCTCTTAGACGGCGTGAGTCGATATAAAGCGTTTTGTGAAATTATCAAACTGATTTGTCTAGATACTTAGAGAACTGAATAGGAGTTTAGTAAATCTGAGTGAATTGATTTATGATTAATACGACGTGAGTAGGTTAGTCTGGGTTTGATTTAAGGAACATATCTATAGAAAAACTCTATGTTTAAACCTCTTGGTAGCTAGTCTATGATTCCCGGCGAATTCCCTAACGCCCAACACTTTCTCGTATTGATTTGATCTTATTGTTTACTAGATTTTAAGTTTATTATTTTCTATTTTCGTCATTGTTCACAACCCCCAACCAAACACCCATATTTTCATCTTAGCTCAGTTCTCATCTCAAGTAAACTCGTATTGCAGTTACTTGGTTTTCAGTGGATCGACCCCTAAGTACTACAACGTACATCTGTGCGCTTGCAGAAAACTAGGGTTAAAACCTGAGCACATCAAGTTTTTGGCGCCGTTACTGGGGACCTTTAACGTTGCCTATGAGTTTCAGGTCAGAATCGGGTCTAAGGTACGTTCTCTTGTTCATTTTTGAAAAAAAAAATAATATATATATATATATATATATTTATTATTTTATATAAAATATATATTCATATATATAAATTAATATAAAAACGAATAAATATAAATCTATATATATAACTATAAAAAAATTAATTATTATTTTATATAAAAGTATATATATATTAACATAAAAATTTATATATATATATATATATATAAACTAAAAAAAAAAAAACACACACACACAATAATTTGAGATGGGCGATAACAATAGACACTTGCAATAATCCATGCGAAGCAGTTAATGCAGCTGAGATTAATCATCAACTTGGAGCACAAGATCACGCCCATATGAACCTCCAATCTGCTCCAAAATCATCTCCAACCTCTCAAGACAACAAGCTCGAGCTTATGGTGCAACCACTTCTTACGAAGCTGAAAAGATTAGCAGATGATGTGGATATAAGAGTGGACTGTTTATACACTGACCTTAATGGTAAATTTGAAGCTCTTTCCACTCATGTTGATAGCATGGACGTGCAGCTATCACAAACCATAGATAGTTCAAAAAGCACTGAAGTTATCGAGAGACGAATCGCTGAGGTACGTGAAAAAATCGCCCAAGACACTTGCAACCTTGAGCTTAAGTTAGACAACATGAATGATCTTGGGTACAAGTTAGACATCATGTATGATCACCTCAACAAGAACAATGAGGAGTCACTTGAGAAGTTCACTAATGATGCGATTGTAAATGGGGTATTGTTTCATTCTACTAAGCTTCAGGTTTTAAATTTATAACCCCTAAATGTCTGCATGTGCACAGATCTGCGCTGTAGTACTTAGGGTATTGATCCATAGAGACTTAGTTGTTTCAGTATGAATTCATGGCAATGCTTAAATCAGACTAGAAATAAATAGTTTTGGGTTTTGGTTTTGGTTTTTGGTTGTCACTAAATCTAAACTACAAAGCAAAGAAATTAAATGCAATTAAAAACGGAAGCAAGTGCAAGCAAGTAAAAATCGAATGTAAAGCAAATAAAATCGAAGGTTGTAATCAATTAAAGACAAACGTTGGGCATCAAGGGGTTTCGCAGGGGTTCATAGACTAAGCTATGTCGATTTTAAACAAGTGATAAAGGTAAACAACTACATATGTTCTAGAACTCGAGACACGGAAGTATGAATAGCCTACTTTCGCAGCACTAAACAACTATCTCTCGCAACCCTGATCAGTAGGTTTCCACTCTGATCCTGGAAGGGAGAAGATGCAATAGCAGAACAAGACTCATCAACATTCACAACTCAACTACAGGTAGGTTTCCACTCCTATATAATTATTGCTCGTTTCACCCTAGTTCAGACAATCAATGAAAGCTTTCGCAACATATCATACCAGATCGGCTTCTAAGTGGCCAGCAGAGAATCACGCAGTAAGATTAAAGGCAAACGAAGAACATCTAGAAGAAAATAAATCCTAAATCTATCGATTCATAGATAAGACACACAAAATTCCCTTTGAAAAATCCCTTTAAACTCAACTGGGTAACTACTCAAACATATTGTAACAAAGCATCACAAAGTACTGAAATTTGCAGGAAGTTAAATAAAAGAGGGAAGAAGAACGAAGAACAGAGTCGACGGCGGAGGCGCGATGATGCTCTCCTTCGGCGGCTCATTCTTCTAAAAGGGTGGCCTCCCTCTCTAGGGTTTTGAGTCTCACACGAAAATTTAAGTACAGAAAAGAACACACCCTTTAGAATGACCTAAAGGAGGTATTTATAGCTTCTGGAGTGGTCCTGGACACTTAGGGCTTCAAAAATAACGAAAGGAATTGATCTGGGCTTTAAATAAGTCGTCTGGAAAGTGAACGACCAATGTCCGCGGTCGCAGTCCCGGCACATGGCTCTCTTCCGAAACTGTATTTTCTGCCATTCTTTCATCGGGATTATCTGAAGATCTAACCGTTGGATTTTCTCCAAACCAAGTGCATTAGAAAGCTTATCATACTTCTGACGGTCTGCATTTATCCAAAATTGCTCATTTGTTCCAAATTGCATATCTTTTTCCCAAGTTTCCTGTAAAGTCTTTTGAAACTCTAAAACATTGAAAACACTTTAAAAACCATTGAAAACAGAGTTAAAATACCTGCATAAGACATAATTATGATCCATAAAAGTGGTCAAAATACGGTGTTATCAACTAACCTCTCAACTCATGTTATGATGCTCTAGAAACAAATCGGACAAGTTGGAGAAAGTGTGAAGAGACAAGATGATCATCTTCCGGGAAAAACCGTAGACAATGCAATGTGGCGTTGCAATGTCATAGACACTGATGGTGAGAGAGAAGTCACGCCTATTCCTAGCAATCAGGACACTGAAGTTGAATCTCCAGCATGTCCTGAAGGGTATGATGCAATAGGAAATGTTCTACACCAAAGGAAGCTTTATAAGATAAATGATTCGGTGAAGTTTGTCTTCCCCTGCATAATTGAAGGTGTGGAATTTCTTAACTCTCTATGGGACACATGAGAAAATGTGAACGTGATGTCTAAAGCAATTGCAACCAAGCTGGGGATGTGTGATATCAAACCTCCTCACGGTTCTGTTAAGTTTGGAGACAATTCAAGTACAATTCCGAACGATTTCGTAGCGGATTTGATGGTGCAAGCAGGAGGGTGTCTTGTTCCTGTTGATTTTCACATTCTTGAGAATCTCTTGAAGAAAAATGGAGTGAAACATAAGGTAGCTACACCTTATCACCCACAGACGAGTGGCCAAGTGGAGGTATCAAACAGAGAATTCAAAAGAATTTTGGAAAAAGACAATAGGACCAACAAGAAAAGATTGGTCAGCAAAGCTTGATGATGCTCTTTGGGCATATAGAACTGCGTTCAAAACCCCATTGGGTACTACACCTTTTCAACTTGTTTATGGTAAGACTTGTCATCTTCCATGGGAGTTAGAGCTCAGGGCAGAATGGGCAATAAGAAAGCTGAATTACGATATCCAGACGGCAAATGAGTTAGACGAGATTCGCCATAACGCCTATGAGAATTCTAAGATCTATAAGGAGAAGACGAAGGAGTTTTATGACAGGAAAATAGTTCATAAGACGTTCTCACCTAATGACCAGGTTCAAACGTCTAAAATTGTTTCCCGGAAAGCTTAAATCTCGATGGTCTGGACCTATGGTGCTGTGGTTTTATGGAATGGCCAAGGAGGTGATTTCACTGTCAAAGGACAACGTCTTAAGCCATATCTTGCAGACATTCAAGAAGAAAAGGAAGATCAGATCTCCTTAGCAGATGCGCCTATTTCCTCGTTTTTTGCTCTTTCTGTGATTTAGGCCTAGATTAGGCGGTAGCTAGAGTACTTACACTACGAACTCCCACCAGAGGATTTCTATTCATGGAGATTCTTTCTGACAGGATATACTAGCTCATTTTATTTGGACTTAATCTTGACTTAAATTTCTCATTAAAGCATTAGATCAGGGAAACGAATCATACATTCAGGACTCCTTTATCCTTTTTACCACTCTTTGTTGATCCTGAATGGCTAGTTAACCTTTAGCTAGTTTCCCACCGTAACACAGCCTCTTTCAAACCACATGCACTCTTGTTTTTCATTGTCCTATATGCAGATATGTGCAAAAACGCCAGAGAGAAAGAGGATCAACGCAGTTTTCAGTCACTAAAGACAGAGACCTGCGATTTCATTGGAATGATTCAACAAAAGGAGAAACTCAGTTTGCCTTGGAAAAACTTCAAAATCTTGGTAAATTTTCGTACTTTAGACTTTCTCTCTCTATAAAAGTGTTTCCTCTTCAAAAAAAAAAAAAACGAAAAAGAGAAGAAAGAAAAAAATAAGAAAGGAAAGGAAATAAAAACCTTAGAGAGTCTAAAAAGATCGAATTTTATACTTGAGGCAAGCTTGATTCGATTATTTGGAGTTTTAGAGATTATCTTTCTGATTCCCGGAAAAGATCTAAGTCTGGGGGAAGTAGCTGTTTACAACAATAGAGAAAATTATGCCACAACATTTGGCAAAGGAGAAGTGACTGAAAATCTGCGGTCATCAACAGGTCTTTCTCTCTCTTGCGGTTTTGCATAATATCTTGCATCCTCCAGTTCTTCAGGTAACCCGAAACCCTTAAACTCCACCACTTAAATAGTTCTTAATTACCAACGCCGTCTACCCTGAATGATGTTTTTAATGAGAATTCACTATGCACTTAATGAATGTAAAGAGCTAGTTTACTGGAAGCTAGATCTAAGTGTGTAGATTTTGGTGAGAATTTTCTAGACAATATCCAGATAGATGTTTTACGATAGGTTATGGTTTAGAAGGACGGTCACTGAGATATTGTTTAGTTCCTGCAGGTTTTAAAAGATTCTTTCCTGGCTTGATCTATGTTTTGTTTGAGGACAAACAAATGTTTAAGTCTTGGGGAGTTGATAACACCGGATTTTGACCATTTTTATGGATCGTTTTAATATCTTATACAGGTGTTTTAACTATGTTTTCAATTGTTTTTAAGTGATTTCTATGTTTTAGAGTTTTAAAAGACTTTTCAGGAAATTTGGACTAAAGATGTGCAATTTGGAACAAATGAGCGATTTTGGATAAATGAAGACCGTCAGAAGTATGGTACTCGATGGAGACCTTCTCACCGTCTGATCATCCCCTAAATTTGTGAAAAGATAGAAGAGACAACCACATTTCTAATACAATTCGTTTGGAGACAATCCAACGATTAGATATTCAGATATTTCCGATGCACTAAAGACAAAAAATGCAGTCTCGAAGGAGAGCATAGGCCGCGACCGCGGCCAGACCATGATTCCCCGCGGTCAGGAACACCGCGATCGCAGCCAGACAACATTGATGTCCGAAAGTGACCTCATTCAAGCCCAAGTTCAGCCCAATAGATATTCTTCAAACCCTAGACGTTTCCAACGAATCAGAAGGCTATATATACTTGTTTTAGGTCATTCTAATGACCAAGTTGTGGAGAGAGAGCAGAGAAGGGCCACACGCCTCGGAGTAGCCGTCTTCGGGAGAGGAAGGAGTCGTCGAAGGAGTCATCATCGATATCCATCTTCATCCTTGTTCTTCGTTCTTTACCTTTTTCTTATTTAATTTCCAGCAAACTACAATACTTCTGTGATGTTTTCATACACTATGATTGAGTAATTCCCTTGTTGGGTTTTAAGGGATTTTTCAAAGGGATTCATGGATTGATTTCTGATTTGTTAGATTAGGGTTTATCTTTAGAGTTCTTCGTCTAAATCTGTGTTTCGTTTATGTGGCTTGGATCGATCATCTAGCTACTGCGATTAGGTTGATTTACTCACCGAAAGTGTTGTTGAATCGATTAACCCTATTTAGATGAACAAATTCTCTTAGACGGCGTGAGTCGATCTAAAGCGTTTTGTGAAATTATCAAACTGATTTGTCTAGATACTTAGAGAACTGAATGGGAGTTCAGTAAATCTGAGTGAATTGATTTGTGATTAATACTGCATGAGTAGGTTAGTCTGGGTTTGATTTCAGGAACACATCTATTGAAAACTCTATGTTTAATCCTCTTGTTAGCTAGTCTATGATTCCCGGCGAATTCCCTAACGCCCAACACCTTCTCGTATTGATTTGATCTTATTGTTTACTTGTTTTTAAGTTTATTATTTGCTATTTTCGTCACTGTTCACAACCCCTAAACAAACACCCATATTTTCATCTTAGCTCAGTTCTCATCTCAAGTAAACTCGTATTGCAGTTACTTGGTCTTCAGTGGATCGACCCCTAAGTACTACAACGTACATCTGTGCGCTTGCAGAAAACTAGGGTCAAAACCTGAGCACATCAGAGGCGTAACTTGAGAATTGCAACATTCTTTCGACACCTCAAGTAATGGAGATTTCTCCACTAGGTCTGCAGAAGACGCTCATGTTTTCATAAACAACCTTGCAGGAAGTATCTGTAACCGGGCAAACTTTGGTAAATCTGCACTTCCTAAGGAGAGAAGAGATTTCGTAAGTTATGAAATGTCTATATCAAATAATGAATCAACTTGGATTGCAACAATCAAACAACGCACAAACAGTGTGTAACTTTGATGATTTGAACAACCCAAGTGGTTCTTATAATCAAGAGATGATGAACACCGAAGAAGTGTATACAAATTAAAGATATTCCTTTTGTACCTGATCACTGTGGGTACATTCTTTCAGACCACGGCCAAACTTGCTTTCACCATGGTCGTGTCAATCCTGACTGCGGACAAGGACCATTCCATCACTGTCGCAAGACCTACGACCGCGGCTAACCCTTAGCCAATCTTGGCTGCTCAATCTGATTACATTCCATATTCTAGTTTTCCCTCCTCTGAAGCTGAAAATCTAAACAAAAGGATTCTAGAGCTTCAAAAATCGAAGACTAGGGATATCAGTGATCTTAGCTCAAAAATAGAAAGGATGCAAGAAGATTTCAATGATAAATTTTCCACTATTCTTAGTTTGATGATCAAAGATAAGTCTAAAGACACAGATTATTCCGAGAAGGAGCCAAGTGAATGTTCTTTTGAAAGTTTAAAGGAAACAGACCCCTCTGACCATGTGAAAGCGATCACCCTTAGGAGTGGTCTAGCTTACAAAGAGCCTGAATTCCCAAAGGATCCCGAAGAAAAAGACAAGGAAAAGGAGAGAGAAAGAATTACGATTGAAGACGCTGAAGAAATAGTGGTAGGGGAGAATAATGGAGAAGAAGTAAGAGAAGAGACGTCACAAGAAATTCTCGGATATGATCCAATCCCTCCTCTACCAGCTCGTATATACAAACCTAAACCACCATACCCCAGAGCCTTAAGAGCCCCAAAAAAGCAGAACAAAAAAGCTAAGCTGAAAGAGTTAATAGATCAATTAAATGTGAGATTACGTTTCATAGAAGCTTATGTTATGATCCTGAGCAGCACTAAGGCAATGAACCTTGTAGCAGAGCTTGAACCAGTTGGAGATGCAAAAGAAGCCGAGGGAAACTTGAAGAAATGTGGATCCAGAATACAAATCAAGAGCAACAACTCATTTGACAATAATCCAAGTTTAAGAACAAGACTGAATTTAGCCCCAAAGATGTGTGTCTATTGTACTCTTTTTCCTTATCCTTGGTTTTGTCCCAATGGGTTTTCCAGTAAAGATTTTAATGAGGCAATGGATCACATCTCAACTAGGCCTAACTCATCAAAAGATCAAGGGAAATTCGACCTGGCCCATCAAGAGAAGAATAACTGAATTCTGGTTGGATTACAAGCCCAAAAATGAAGAAAAAAGACTTAGCCCAACAACAAATTCGACCAAGGCATCACAAGAGGCAAAATAAGCTCAAGGGTCATTCAAACTTAGCATTTAATTTAAGTCTTTGTGTAATTTTCGAGTTTTCTTTCTTTGACTAGATCTTTTGCTTTTCTATATAAGCATATGTAAGATCATGAATAAAATCAACCAATCTTTTTTATGAAACTCTTTTTTGCTTCGTTCACTTTTGTTCTTTGTGAGCAAATCGATTGCTGGTGTGTAATATCCAACAATCACCCTTGGCTTGTCTAGGTGTGTTATATCCTAGGAGTCAAGTTAGAAATACCAAGAGCCTTCCGCAACTCTTGTGTGACCTATCGATCCATTTTCTTTGTTCTTAGAAGTTTTCTGGCTTCTTAGAATCAAAGCCTATCCTTTTGCCAACTTCAAGTGCCAATCCTTGGGAGGATCTTATCAAGTGGTATCAGAGCTACACTTGAAGTTTGGTAATCTGTTTCTTATCATCTTTCTCACCTATTCATATTCTTTTTTTTTTGTTTTTCTTCTTATCTATCTATCTGTTCTAGTCGATCCAGCCCAGAAAAAAAAATCCAAAAAAAAAGGAAACTTGTGTTTAGAAGACTGGTAGATCGATTTCTATATTTAAAAAAGAAAAATATTTTTTAGTTCTTTCTATCTTGTCTCTTCATCTTCTTCTTGTGTTTATTGGATTTATCATCGGTTTGATTAGTTTGCTCTATAAGAACCTTTGTGAAATTCGTTGCTTTGTGAGAACACTTTGAGAGAAGAGTGAAACACTTGGAGAGATAAACAGTTTGGAGAGTTTTAAATACTTGTGAGGACTCTTTACTTTTAATCTGTTTGTTTAGTTTTGCAGGTTAAGATGTCTGACAATGGAGATCAAAACAACAATCAACAACCAAACCAATTGATGCTAGAAGCGTTGCGTGCCAATTTTCAACAAATGATGATAGCTGTAATGGAGCCAATGCAACAGAGGTTAGACCTAATTCAAAACGAGATTCAACAAGCAAGGTTCCCGGAAATAGCTCCACTAAGACAGCCTAGAGACGAAGAAGCAGAAAACTATTACAGCCATGATGGTCACTCATCTCAAGGTAGTAGAAGAAGACCTAGGGGTGAAAGAGAAGGCAGAGGGCAGCAACTACAACTTGACAACTTAGGGGGTCTTAAACTTAAGATTCCACCCTTCCATGGGAAGAACGACCCAGATGTATATTTGGAGTGGGAAAAGAAGATAGAACTTGTCTTCAATTTCCAACACTATACAGAGATCAACAGAGTGCGTGTTGCAGCCACAGAGTTTTATGATTATGCACTTAGTTGGTGGGATCAGTTGGTGACCTCTAGAAGACGCAGTGGAGAGTATCCGGTGGAAACTTGGACAGAGATGAAGGCTATGATGAGGAAACGGGTTGTTCCCAGTCATCACCACCGAGAGCTGCATCACAGACTAAGGAGGCTAACTCAGGGCAATAGGAGTGTTGAAGAATACTACCAGGAGATGGAGACTCTCATGCACAAGCTGATGTATCTGACGATAGTGAAGCAACCATGGCTCGATTCATGGGTGGCTTGAACCGAGATGCTGAAGACAGGCTTGAGATGCAACATTATGTGGATCTAGAAGAAATGCACCATAAGGCGATCCTTGTAGAGCAATAACTCAAGAGGAGGGGTTCCACTAGACCATCTTATGGAGCTGGAGTTTATAACACCAAGCCGAGCCACCAAGCAGAAGAAAGACAAGTTGTTAAGCCAAAAATGGAGGCAAATCAGTACACCACGAGTCAAGATGCAAAAGCAAAGGGCGTGGCTACTTCTTCGAAGGCTCAAAACGTGAGATGTTTCAAGTGTCAAGGGAAAGGACACTTTGCCAATGAATGTCCCAACCAGAAGATCATGATTCTCTTAGACAATGGAGATATCGAATCAGAAGCTGAAGAAGTTCCTGATTCAGAGTCATCTTTAGAAGAATATGTGGAGATGCCAGTTCAGGGAAAGCTGTTGGTAGCAAGAAGATCACTAAGTGTACAACCTAAACCCGAAGAGCAGCAGCAGAGAGAGAGCTTGTTTCACACTAGATGCCATGTCCAAGGAAATGTTTGCAGCCTCATTATTGATGGAGGGAGTTGTGCACTTGTGGCGAGTGTTACCATCGTGAAAAGCTTGGAATGAAAGTAAAGAAGCACCCAAAGCCTTACAAACTTCAGTGGCTCAATGATAGTGGTGAGATGCAAGTGAACAGCCAAGTGATGGTTCCCATAACCATTGGAAAGTATGAGGACGAAATCATTTGTGATGTGCTCCCAAATAGATGCCAGTCATGTTCTACTTGGAAGGCCATGGCAGTATGATCGAAGGGTAACCCATAATGGTTTTACAAATCACTATTCATTTGAGTTCAAAGACAAGAAGATCACATAGGTTCCAATGACTGATGTGCTCAGGTTTTAACCCTAGTTTTCTGCAAGCGCACAGATGTACGTTGTAGTACTTAGGGGTCAATCCACTGAAGACCAAGTAACTGCAATACGAGTTTACTTGAGATGAGAACTGAGCTAAGATGAAAATATGGGTGTTTGTTTGGGGGTTGTGAACAGTGACGAAAATAGCAAATAATAAATTTAAAAACTAGTAAACAGTAAGATAAAATCAATATGAGAAGGTGTTGGGCGTTAGGAAATTCACCGGAAAATCATAGACTAGCTAACAAGAGAATTAAACATAGAGTTTTCTATAGATGTGTTCCTGAAATCAAACTCAGACTAACCTACTCACGTAGTATTAATCACAAATCAATTCACTCAGATTTACTAAACTCCCATTCAGTTCTCTAAATTTCTAGATAAATTAGTTTGATAATTTCAGGAAACGCTTTAGATCGACTCACGCCGTCTAAGAGAATTTGTTACACTAAATAGGGTTAATCGATTCAACAACACTTTCGGTGAGTAAATCAACCTAATCGCAGTAGCTAGATTATCGATCAAAGCCACATAAACGAACGCAGATTTAGACGAAGAACTCTAAAGATAAACCCTAATCTAACAAACCAGAAATCAATCCATGAATTCCTTTGAATAATCCCTAAAAACCCAACAAGGGAATTACTCAATCATAGTGTATAAAAACATCACAGAAGTATTGTAGTTTGCTGGAAATTAAATAAGAGAAAGGTAAAGAACGAAGAACGAGGGTGAAGATGGAGATCGATGGTGGCTCCTTCGGCGACTCCTTCTTCTCCCGAAGACGGCAACTCCGAGGTATGCGGCTCTTCTCTGCTCTCTCTCCACGGCTTGGTCATTAGAATGACTTAAAACGAGTATATATAGCCTTCTAATTCGTTGGAAACGTCTAGGGTTTGAAGAATGAGTAGTGGGCTGGACTTGGGCTTGAATTAGGTCACTTTCGGACGTCAACGTTGTCTGGCCGCGGTCGCGGTGGTCCTGACCGCGGGGAATCATGGTCTGGCCACGGTCGCGGCCTATACTCTCCTTCGAGACTGCATTTTCTGTCTTGAGTGCATCGGGAATATCTGAAGATCTAACCGTTGGATTGTCTCGAAACCAATTGCATTAGAAAGCAGGTTGTCTCCTCTATGTTGTCTCAAAGTTTGGGGATGATCAGACGGTGAGAAGGCCTCCATCGTGTACCATACTTCTAACGGGCTGCATTTATCCAAAATTGCTCATTTGTTCCAAATTGCACATCTTTAGTCCAAGTTTCCTGAAAAGTCTTTTAAAACTCTAAAACATAGAAATCACTTAAAAACCATTGAAAACAGAGTTAAAACACCTGCATAAGATATTAAAACGATCCATAAAAATGGTAAAAATCCGGTGTTATCAACTCCCCCAGACTTAAACCTTTGTTTGTCCTCAAACAAAACATAGATCAAGCTAGGAAAGAATCTTTAAAAACCCGCAGGAACTAAACTATATCTCAGTGACCGTCCTTCTAAACCATAACCTATCGTAAAACATCTATCTGGATCTAGTCTAGAAAATTCTCACCAAAATCCAAACATAACTAGTCTGTTGATCCGTCATGCGAAAATCTACACACTTAGATCTAACTTCCAATCAACTAGCTCTCTACATTCACTAAGTATAGTAGTGAATTCTCATCAAAGGCATTATTCAGGGTAGACGGCGTTTGACATTAAAGGCTATTTAAGTGGTGGAGTTTAAGTGTTTCGGGTTACCTGAAGAACTAGAGGATGCAAGATATTATGCAAAACCGCAAGAGAGAGAAGGATCTGTTGATGACCGCAGATTTTCAGTCACTTCTCCTTTGCCAAATGCTGTGGCATAATCTTCCTCCATTGTTGTAAACAGCTACTCCCCCCAGACTTAGATCTTTTTTAGGAATCAGATGGATGAACTCCAAAACTCCAAATAATCGAATCAAGCTTGCCTCAAGTATAAAATCGATCCTCCTAGACTCTCTTAAGGTTTTATTTTATTTCCTTTCTTATATTTTTTTTCTTTTTATCTATTTTTGATTTTTTTTTTTTTTTTGCGAAGGGAAAACAACCTTTAATAGAGAGAGAGTCTAAGGGACGAAATTGTACCAAGATTTTGAAGTTTTTCCAAGGAAAACTGAGTTTTCTCCTTTTGTTGAACCATTCCAATGAAATCGCAGGTCTCTGTCTTTAGTGACCGAAAACCGCATTGATCCTCTTTCTCTCTGACGTTTTTGCACATATCTGCATATAGGACAATGAAAAACAAGAGTGCATGTAGTTTGAAAGAGGCTGGGTTACGGTGGGGAACTAGCTAAATGTGAACTAGCCATTCAGGATCAACAAAGAGTGGTAAAAGGGTAAAGGAGTCCTGAATGTATGATTCGTTTCCCTGATCTAATGCTTTAATGAGAAAGTTAACTCAAGATTAAGTTCAAATAAAATTAGCTAGTATATCATGTCAGAAAGAATCTCCATGAATAGAAGTCCTCTAGTAGGAGTTCGTAGTGTAAGTACTCTAGCTACCGCCTAGTCTAGGCCTAAATCACAGAAAGAGCAAAAAACGAGGAAATAGCGTAGAAGCACACTGGTCTAAATCATCATAGTATTGTTTATTTATGTTCCTGGTTTGAAAACTTTTTGAATAGTTTTTATGTCCAAAACAAACTCAAAACAAATCAAATTTCGTTAGTAACGGATGAACATCCTCCGCCAGACTTATTTCACACTGTGATGGAATCTAAGAAAGGATGGATAAGGAAGTAGAAATTTGAAGTGTTTAGATGTACTTACCTTGCCGGAAGAGTGAGTCGCGGTTGCACCGTCGGTCGAAGTTTGACCGGGGCCGGAGTGATGGCCGGTTTTTGGTTTATGATTTCTTCTCGTCATTTATTCGTTCTTCTTTGTAAAAACCTGAAATTAAATGAAATAAAAACAATGCAACAAAATAGAAAATAAAGATCAAAGGGAAATAAGTAAAATACCGAGTGGATTGCCTCCCACTAAGCGCTTGTTTTATGTCGTTAGCTTGACTTGGTCGTCTTTTAGGCATTATGCGCATCTGCTAAGGAGATTGGATCCTCCTTTTCTTCTTGAATATCTACAAGATATGGCTTAAGACGTTGTCCATTGACAGTGAAATCGCCTCCTTGACGGTTCCATAGAACCACAGCACCATAGGGTAAAACTTTTTTGATCTTGAAAGGTCCAGACCATCGAGATCTAAGCTTTCCGGGAAACAATTTTAGACGTGAGTTATAAAGTAGAACCTGGTCATTAGGTGAGAACGTCTTATGAACTATTTTCCTGTCATAAAACTCCTTCGTCTTCTCCTTATAGATCTTAGAATTCTCATAGGCGTTATGGCGAATCTCGTCTAACTCATTTGCCGTCTGGATATCGTAATTCAGCTTTCTTATTGCCCATTCTGCCCTGAGCTCTAACTCCCATGGAAGATGACAAGCCTTACCATAAACAAGTTGAAAAGGTGTAGTGCCCAATGGGGTTTTGAACGCAGTTCTATATGCCCAAAGAGCATCATCGAGCTTTGCTGACCAATCTTTACTTGTCGGTTCTATTGTCTTTTCCAAAATTCTTTTGAGTTCTCTGTTTGATACCTCCACTTGGCCACTCGTCTGTGGGTGATAAGGTGTAGCTACCTTATGTTTCACTCCATTTTTCTTCAAGAGATTCTCAAACACTTTGTTGATGAAGTGGGAACCACCATCACTGATGACGAGTCGCGGAACACCAAATCTTGGAAATATGATCGACTTGAACATCTTCATTACTACTTTTGCATCATTTGTGGGGCTGGCTATGGCTTCTACCCACTTAGACACATAGTCAACAGCAATAAGGATGTACTTGTTTCCAAAAGACGAAGTAAAAGGACCCATAAAGTCGATTCCCCAAACATCAAAAACTTCGACTTCTTGAATGAAGTTTTGTGGCATCTCTTTTCGTTTGCTGATGTTCCCTTGTCTTTGGCAAGCATCACACTTAGATACGAATTTATGGGCGTCCTTGAACATGGTAGGCCACCAATAACCAGCTTGTAAAACCTTCGCTACAGTCTTATCAGTAGCAAAGTGTTCAGCATAGTTAGATCCGTGACAATGAAAAAGGATTTCTGGAACTTCTTCTTCGGAGATGCACCTGCGAAACAAGTTATCTGCACACTGCTTATAAAGATATGGTTCATCCCAAAAGTACCTTTTTATATCACGCAAGAACTTCTTTTTGTTGTAGCCGAAGAATCGTGGCGGTTCGACGTCTGCTGCTAGGTAATTCGCGATATGCATAAACCAAGGAAGCTCGGAAGGTTTTGCTTTTGGAGGCGGAGCTGGACGTGTCTCTGGGGTGATTACTTTATCATTACCATCTTTCTCCACGTCTCCAATAGGGTCTTGAGAGGTCGATGTCGAGCTTGCACCAGGTGAGGTAGCTTTGCCCTTAGATTTCTTGGATTTGCGCTTAGACTTCCTTGCTTTGTGCTTTGATTTTCTCAACTCGACAACTCCCTTAGGCTCGACTAACGGGGCTTGTATAGAAACGTGTTGGCACCTTCCCTTGTTATCTCCAGGGTCTAGAATCAACTTCTCTTCCTTGTAGATGGTTATACAGTAAGAGCTTCCACCACTACAGACTGCAGGATAGAAGATTCTCTTTTTGACTTTAAAAAAACAAACTCTTCGGTTAGGATAATCAACAACTGCCCCCACTGTAGCAAGGAATGAACTTCCAAATATTAACGCCCTGGGAGAGTCATTTTCCATCTCAAGAATGTGAAAATCAACAGGAACAAGACACCCTCCTACTTGCACCATCAAATCCGTTACGAAACCATATGGAATCGTGCTTGAATTGTCTCCAAACTTAACAGAACCGTGAGGAGGTTTGATATCACATATCCCCAGCTCGGTTGCAATTTCTTCAGACATCACATTCACATTCGCTCCTGTGTCACATAGAGAGTCAGAAAATTCCATACCTTCAATTATGCAGGGGAAGACAAACTTCACCGAATCGTTTATCTTATGAAGCTTCCTTTGGTGTGGAACTTTGCCTATTGCATCATACTCTTCAGGACATGCTGGAGATTCAACTTCAGTGTCCTGATTGCTAGGAATAGGCGTGAATTCTCTCTCACCATCAGTGTTTATGACATTGCAACGCCACATTGGATTGTCTACGGTTTTTCCTGGAAGATGACCATCTTGTCTCTTCACACTTTCTCCAATTTGTACTATTTGTTTCTCAAGCATCTTGACATGAGTTGAGAGGTTAGTGAACTTCTGAAATGACTCCTCATTGTTCTTGTTGAGGTGATCATTCATGATGTCTAACTTAAGCTCAAGGTTGCGGATGTCTTGGGCGATTTCTTCATGTACCTCAGCGATTCGTGTCTCCATAGCTTCGGTGCTTTTTGAACCATCTATTGTTTGTGATAGCTGCACGTCCATGCTATCAACATGAGTGGAAAGAGCTTCAAATTTACCATTAAGGTCAGTGTATAAGCAGTCCACTGTTATATCCACATCGTCTGCTAATCTTTGCAGCTTCATAAGAAGTGGTTGCACCATAAGCTCGAGCTTGTCGTCTTGAGAGGTTGGGGGTGATTTTGGAGCAGATTGGAGATTCATATGGGTGTGATCTTGTGCTCCAAGTTGATGATTAATCTCAGCTGCATTAACTGCTTCGCAGACATTAACAGAACGCTGCTGGTTCTGGAGAAACAATTTCACCATGGCTTTAAGTTCTTCAATCTCCTTATGATCATGGGAAGTAGAACGTGATATTCTTCCTTGATCAGGACAATTGTTTCTGCTGCTTGCAGCAAGATTATTAATCAAGATGTAAGCTTCTTCTATAGTCCTTGTCATGAAGTTTCCATCGCTTGCTACATTTAGAGGCGCCTTAGATGTCCATTCAAGACCTTCGTAGAAGGTGTTCAAGACGCATGTCTCTGTAAAGCCGTGGTGAAGACATTCTCTAATGTAGCCTTTATAACGATCGCAAGCTTCATGAAAAGGTTCGCCTCCTTTTTGTTGGAACCTGAAAATCTTGTCTCTAAAGAAGTTTGATCAACAGGTGTTGTAGAAATGGTTAAGGAAGGTGGCCTTGCATTCGTCCCATGATCCAAGTGAACCAGGAGACAAAGACTTAAACCATGCACGTGCCTTATCACAAAGAGAAAATGGAAACAATTTGCACTTTATGAAATCTGCAGGAACTCCGATCGATTGCTTGGTGCTGCAGATTTCTTCAAAATCTTCAAGATGATCCATAGGGTTCTCCGATGCATTGCCATGGAACCGGTTCTGCTTGACTAATTTTATGAGCTTCGGACTTATCTCATAGTCTACGTTGATGAGTTGTAGACTAATGGGAGAACGATTCTCATAGAAAGCATACAGAGTGTTATAATCTCTTAGAGTTAAGCGATGAGCGTTTTGAAACCTAACGTGCTCATCAACGTTTTGCTGGACGTGGTGGTTATCTCTAAGTCTATCTAACCCTTGCAAGTGTCTATTGTTATCGTCCATCTCTAATTTTTTGTGTGTGTGTGTGTGTGTTTTAATTTTTTTTTATTTTTTTTAATGAATTAATTATTTAATTTATGTATATATATAAATATTTTTTTTCCTTTTTTTGTTTTTTTTTGTTTTTTTTGTTTAGTTTATATATATATATAATTTTTAAAAAAAAAAATATTTAAAGATAATATATAGATTTATATATATATATATATATATATATAATAATAAATATATTTTTTTGTTATATATATATAAATTTATATTTTTCCGTTTTTTATATTAATTTCTATATGTATATATATTTTTATATAAAATAATAAAAAGCTTTTTTTTTTTTTTAAATGAACAAGAGAATGTACCTCAGACTCGATTCTGACCTGAAACTCGTAGGCAACGTTAAAGGTCCCTGGCAACGGCGCCAAAAACTTGATGTGCTCAGGTTTTAACCCTAGTTTTCTGCAAGCGCACAGATGTACGTTGTAATACTTAGGGGTCGATCCACTGAAGACCAAGTAACTGCAATACGAGTTTACTTGAGATGATAACTGAGCTAAGATGAAAATATGGGTGTTTGTTTGGGGGTTGTGAACAGTGACGAAAATAGCAAATAATAAACTTAAAAACTAGTAAACAGTAAGATAAAATCAATATGAGAAGGTGTTGGGCGTTAGGGAATTCGCCGGAAAATCATAGACTAGCTAACAAGAGAATTAAACATAGAGTTTTCTATAGATGTGTTCCTGAAATCAAACTCAGACTAACCTACTCACGTAGTATTAATCACAAATCAATTCACTCAGATTTACTAAACTCCCATTCAGTTCTCTAAGTTTCTAGACAAATTAGTTTGATAATTTCACAAAACGCTTTAGATCGACTCACGCCGTCTAAGAGAATTTGTTCATCTAAATAGGGTTAATCGGTTCAACAACACTTTCGGTGAGTAAATCAACCTAATCGCAGTAGCTAGATTATCGATCAAAGCCACATAAACGAAACACAGATTTAGACGAAGAACTCTAAAGATAAACCCTAATCTAACAAACCAGAAATCAATCCATGAATTCCTTGGAATAATCCCTAAAAACCCAACAAGGGAATTACTCAATCATAGTGTATAAAAAACATCACAGAAGTATTGTAGTTTGCTGGAAATTAAATAAGAGAAAGGTAAAGAACGAAGAACGAGGGTGAAGATGGAGATCGATGGTGGCTCCTTCGGCGACTCCTTCTTCTCCCGAAGACGGCAACTCCGAGGTATGCGGCTCTTCTCTGCTCTCTCTCCACGGCTTGGTCATTAGAATGACCTAAAACGAGTATATATAGCCTTCTAATTCGTTGGAAACGTCTAGGGTTTGAAGAATGAGTAGTGGGCTGGACTTGGGCTTGAATTAGGTCACTTTCGGACGTCAACGTTGTCTGGCCGCGGTCGCGGTGGTCCTGACCGCGGGGAATCATGGTCTGGCCGCGGTCGCGGCCTATGCTCTCCTTCGAGACTGCATTTTCTGTCTTGAGTGCATCGGGAATATCTGAAGATCTAACCGTTGGATTGTCTCCAAACCAATTGCATTAGAAAGCTGGTTGTCTCTCTATGTTTTCTCAACGTTTGGGGATGATCAGACGGTGAGAAGGTCTCCATCGAGTACCATACTTCTAACGGTCTGCATTTATCCAAAATTGCTCATTTGTTCCAAATTGCACATCTTTAGTCCAAGTTTTCTGAAAAGTGTTTTAAAACTCTAAAACATAGAAATCACATAAAAACCATTGAAAACAGAGTTAAAACACCTGCATAAGATATTAAAACGATCCATAAAAATGGTAAAATTCCGGTGTTATCAATGACATCAGAAGAAGTCTATAAAGATCAGGTGTTACTTGAGCAGACATAAAGAGCAAACACTGTGAGTGAATCCCTTAACACTTTTCACTCAAAAGAAAAATAGAGTCTGAGAAAAACCAAGGAAAAAGCCTTTGAGAGAAAACCTGTGAGGAAAACTAATTCTCTTGTGAGATCTGGTGAGGTTAAAAGAACTATGTTTGCTTATAGAGAAACTCTGATGAGTTTGACTAATCCTGAACCGGTGCTGCTGAGTAGAGTGACTTCTGTTTTGCAGGATTTTGAAGAAAAGAAACCAGGAGGACTCCCACCAAACTTTGGAGTTGAACATGAGATTTCTGTTGAACCAGGAGCACTTAAGAAGACATATCTTTATGTCATTCAAAACAGGTATGAAGAGCAACAATTCGTGGCTAAATCAGTGACTCCAAGGTATATGTTACTTCCTTTTTCTGATGCCAAGTTACTAGATCATGAACTCATCAAGACGTTTTCAAGTTCATATGATGATTTTAAAGATGAGTTTCACTTTGGAAAAAGATTTGCGAATGATAAGCTCTTTGAAACTAAAAGTTTTATGCTTGATAAATCATGTGAGCTTAATCATTCTTTTAGAGAATTTGTGCTTATGAGTTTTGATAGTTTCTCTAAGATAGCACACTTGTTTTCCAGTCTTAGAACTAGGGAAATTTCGTTTGTTTTGAGGTCCTTCACTGAATCATTCAACAAGTTGATTGCTAGCTTGAAGAATTATACTTGTTGCACATATGATCTCTTGTTTCAAGTCTTTGTTGAGAAAGCACAGGGAAAAATAGATGGAGAATGGAGGAATCAAGCAATCAAAACGTGGCTATACTACCTGTGGCTCAAAGGGTTTGGAGATCAAGTTAGACAAAAACACTTGGATCAGTTTCAAAGATATGCGAACAAGAGGCGATGCAGAGTGATCTTTGAACCTGGGGAGTGCACTTGGAGTTTTAAAAGAAAGGAACGCCTTCTAGCTCAAGAGGAATCCGAGCTGATGCCAAGAAGAGCCAGCCCATCTCAAATCCTTAAGCCAATTCGAGACAAGGCTTACAAAATTTGCCTACAAGGTGAGTATAATCTAAGTTTAAGCTTCAATGTTTCTAACTTGGTTCTTTTTGCTGCAGATATTCCGGATTTGAGGACAAATCCTTTTCAAGAGGAGGGGGATGATATGATCCTGAGCAGCACTAACGCAATGAACCTTGTAGCAGAGCTTGAACCAGTTGGAGATGCAACAGAAGCCGAGGGAAACTTGAAGAAATGTGGATCCAGAATACAAATCAAGAGCAACAACTCATTTGACAATGATCCAAGTTTAAGAACAAGACTGAGTTTAGGCCCAGAGATGTGTGTCTATTGTACTCTTTTTCCTTATCCTTGGTTTTGTCCCAATGGGTTTTCCAGGAAAGGTTTTAATGAGGCAATGGATCACATCTCAACCAGGCCTAACTCATCAAAAGATGAAGGGAAATTCGACCTGGCCCATCAAGAGAAGAATAACTGAATTCTGGTTGGATTACAAGCCCAAAAATGAAGAAAAAAGACTTAGCCCAACAACAAATTCGACCAAGGCATCACAAGAGGCAAAATAAGCTCAAGGGTCATTCAAACTTAGCATTTAATTTAAGTCTTTGTGTAATTTTTGAGCTTTCTTTTTTTGACTAGATCTTTTGCTTTTCTATATAAGCATATGTAAGATCATGAATAAAATCAACCAATCTTTTTTATCAAATTTTTTCTTGCTTGGTTCACTTTTGTTTTTTGTGAGCAAATCGATTGCTGGTGTGTAATATCCAACAATCACCTTTGGCTTGTCTAGGTGTGTCATATCCTAGGAGTCAAGTTAGGAATATCAAGAGCCTTCCGCAAGTCTTGTCTGACCTATCGATCCATTTTCTTTGTTCTTAGAAGTTTTCTGGCTTCTTAGAATCAAAGCCTATCCTTTTGCCAACTTCAAGTACCAATCCTTGGGAGGATCTTATCAGATTCCCACTTTGAGAAAATACATGAAGGGTATTCGAACAAATTCTTTAACTCTTGAAGAAGGTGTTATGATGATAACCCATGAATGTATTTCTATCCTGCAAAGCTGGATTCCTCAAAAGAATGACGATCCTGGGAGCTTCGTACTTTCCTGAACTATCAATAATATGACTTTTGAGCGTGCTCTTTGCGATTTGGGATCGAGCATAAACATGATGACTCTCTCAGTTGCAAAACGTTTAGGACATCATACCTTTCAGCCCACCAAAAATTCCTTAATATTAGCTGATCGTTCTGTTAGACAACCCGTACGTATCTTAAGTGATGTACTCGTCGAAATTGAGAAGTATTGCATACCGACCGATTTTGTAGTACTGGAACTAGAAAGAGAACCTAGGGATCCCCTTATTCTTGGAAGGCCGTTCCTATCTACAGCTGGAGCAATAATCAACATCCCAGAAGGAAAAATTGATCTTTATCTAGGCGGTCTAGTTGTGCAATTTGATATGAACAAGACTCTCGACAAACAGACTTTATACAGTAAAATTTGTTGGATTGATGAGTTGGACAGAATTACTGAGGAAGTCTATGAAGAATTACTTCTTGAAGACCCTTTAATTGTCACACTTGCATTCACTAAAGATGAGCGTAATTTTCTTGATGAAATTCCAAGCGAGTGTGCGCGTATGCTTGATAAAGCCGAAATGTTTAAGAAACCTTTCAACTATATAGATCTTAAGGACCAAACAAACCTTCCTACTCTTAAAGACACAGCCACAGAATTAAAAGATCCATGGAGCGAGCTAAAAGCCTGAAAGTCGAGCTTAAACCTCTTCCCGTCGGACTTCTGTATGCTTTCCTTGGACTAAATTCAACTTATCCTATCATTATAAACTCTGGTTTGACAGAAGATGAAACCACAATGCTGTGATCCGAACTGAGAAAGCATAGAAAAGCCTTAGGATATTCACTTGATGACATTCCTGGAGTCTCTTCAGACTGTATGCACAAGATTAATCTCGAGGATAATGCTAAAAACTCAATAGAAAGTCAAAGAAGATTAAAACATAACCTCATCAATGTTGTCAAGGAGGAGATTATGAAGCTTTTAGAAGCCGGAATCATTTTCCCAATCTCTAACAACACATGGGTTAGCCCAGTTCATGTTGTCCCGAAGAAAGGAGGAGTCGCTGACATTAAAAACCAGAAGGACGTAATTATCGCTTCAAGAACAGTCACCGGACATCGTATGTGCATCAGTTACCAGAAACTGAATGCAGCAACTAGAAAAGATCACTTTTCTCTTCCCTTCATCGATCAAATGCTAGAAAGGTTAATCACCCCTACTATTGCTTCCTTGATGGTTACTCCGGATTTTTCCAAATCCCTATTCGACCGGAGGATCAAGAAAAAACGACAATTACTTGTCCATGGCACGTTCGCCTATCGATGGATGGCCTTTGGACTATGTAATGCACCTGCTACCTTCCAGTGATGCATGATGTCGATCTTCACAGGCTTTTTATTGAGGATTTCATGGAAGTTTTCATGGAAGATTTGGTTCTCGATCATTCCTTACTTTGGTATTCGTTTGATCGCTGCTTTGAGCTTCTGGGTTCTGGTCGTTCATTGGATTAAATTGGTAAAGTCTTGCAAAGATGTGAAGATAAGCACTTAGTTTTAAATTGGGAAAAATATCACTTCATGGTATGTGACGGAATCGTGTTTCAGCACAGAATTTTGGGAAAATTAATTGAAATTCACAACCTGATGCGAAAGTAGTGATCAAGCTATTTAAATCTATAATTTTCCCTTGTTTTGGAGTTCCTAGAATCGTAATAAGCGACGGAGGATCACATTTCATCAACAAAGTTTTCAAAAGTCTTCTGAGAAAAATGGAGTCATGCATAAAGTCGCTTCTCCATACCACCCGTAAACTAGCGGTCAAGTAGAAATCTCAAAAAGAGAAATTAAGTCAATTTTTCAGAAAACAACTGCAGCACATCGCAAGGATTGGTCTACCAAGCATGACGACGCACTGTAGGCATATCGAACAGCATTTAAGACGCCACTAGGGACAACACCATTCAATCTAGTTTAAGGAAAAGCATGTCACCTTCATGTAAAACGCGAGTATAAAGCGCAATGGACTATCAAGGCGATGAACATGAATTTAAAAAAACAGCTGGAGAAAGAAGACTATTTCAACTTCATGAGTTAGAAGAAATCCGACACAATGTCTACGAGAACTCAAAAATCTACAAAGAAGTTTTTTCATCGATCTTTTGCTCCTAACGATAAATTCCTTCTTTTCAATTCTTGTCCTAAGCTTTTCCCAGAAAAATTATGTTTCAAGATGGTCTATACCCTTCACGATAAAGGAAGTCAAGCCATATGGAGAAATTTTCCTATAGGGCAAAAGTGGATATTCATTCACATAAATGGATAACGCGTCAAACCATATCTCGCAGAAAAAGGAAAGAGGAAAGGGAAGTTATGGTCTTGATCGATCCCCCCTCACCAAAGAAGGAAAAGACGAGTGAAAAGTGATCAATCAACCACGGCAAGCTAGCGACTTAAAAGAAGCGCTTAGTGGGAGGCAAAGCACTAAGTATTTTATTTATTTCCCTTTGACCTTTATTGTTCTATTTTATTGCTATGTTTTTGTTTCATTTAATTTCAGGTTTTTACAAAGAAGAACAACTAAAAGACGGGCAAAGATCATAAATCGGAGAAGAAACAAACACCGCGATACATAGAGACCGGCCACTGAACATCCCTTTTCAACCACGGTCAAGAGGTTTGGACCAGCGAGTATATTTTCTATAACCACAGTAACATCAATCTTTCCAAACAACATTCTCAGGTCAGATAAGTACACTAAAACATTTCAATTTTTCTATTTTCTTTACCATCTTTTCCGAGATTTTATCACACTAAGAATAGTGTGAAATAAGTCTGGGGGAAGATGTTCATCTGTTACTAACGAAATTTGATTTGTTTTGAGTTTGTTTTGGACGCATAATTTGTTTTCAAAAAATTCAAACCAGGATCACAATGCTGTAATTATTTAGACCAGTGTGCTTCTATGCTACTTCCTCGTTTATAAGTCTTTTATGATTTAGGCCTAGACTAGGCGGTAGCTAGAATACTTGCACTGCGAACTCCCATCAGAGAACTTCTATTCATGAAAATTCTTTCTGACAGTATATACTAGCTCATCTTATTTGGACATAATGTTGACTTAACTTTACCATTAAAGCATTAGACCAGGGAAACGAATCACACATTCAAGACTCATTTACCCATTTACCACTCTTCGTTGATCTTGAATGGCTAGTTCATCTTTAGCTAATTCTCTCACCTAACTCAACCTCTTTCAAACCACATGCATTCTTGTTTTTCATTGTCTTATATGTAGATATGTGCAAAAACGTCGGAGAGAAAGAGGATCAACGCAGTTTTCAGTCACTGAAGACGGAGACCTGCGATTTCACCGGAATGATTGATATGTCTATAATTTGCATCATTTAGGCTGCATTTTACAGTCCAAATCATGTGTTTTCTCATTCATTTTAGGTCTTTAGGCATCAAATTAGGCTTTAGGGTTTGCATTAGGTCTCAAAGAGTTTTGCATGGTTTGGAGTCTTTATCAGGTGCTATGGAGGTTATTTGGAGTTCAAGAGGAGTTGAAATGGTGCAGAAAAGGGTTAAAATGTTGAAAACCGCTTTAAGGAGTTTCTCGGCAAAAGCATGTACCGGCTGAATCAGTTTATCGGCTAAAAATGCCATCGGTCGGTTTTTATTGGCTAAAAATCAGTCAGGGTGAAAATTCTATCGGATGAAGTTTTATGCCGAAGACGGGAAGCATTTCTCGGCTAAAAAGCTTACCGCGGTACACATTTCTCGAATATTTTCCTTACCGCGGGAAGCATTTCTAGGCTAAAATCTATTTCTAGGCTAAAATCTATATTTACCCGCGGGAAGCATAACTGGTCTGAATCAGTTAACGTGATCTTCATCAAAGTTGGATATAATCAAGTCAAGATCCCAAAACAGTTAGAATCACAGAATTCGGAGCAGTGAGTAGAGAGATATTGCCACCGGGAGACACACTTGTCTCACATGCATTCAAGAGCCGATCCATTGAGTTTCAAAGATTTCGAGGGACGATGCCTTTCCAGCTCGAATCAGTTTACAGGGCCTTCATCAATATTTGAGATCTCTGAATGCTCTTTCCAGAACACCTGAGTTCATCCAATTTGGAGCTGTTTTCTTGTCGTTCCGATGCGTTGCAAAGATGAGCAATCCGGGGAGCTTTCCACTTCCCAAGCTCCGACAGTTTCTTCACCAAAGATTGAGCTGAATGAGTAATCTTGATCGTGGAATTGGCTTCAAGACATTTGGAGTCGCGTGCTGAAAGTTATTGCAACCGGGAGACAAGTTGATCGGTACAAGCCTAAGGAGTTGCGGTACGAGCTAAGTGTTTCTGCGAACCTCGGCATCATTACCTCGATATTGCTTAGGCCGAGGCTCGACCCTTGAACCTCTTTGAACTAGACCTCGTGCTAACTCCTCGGTGTATCAAGATCGAGGCATACATGCTGAAGAAGCAAAGCTGAAAACGACTAAGTGTTGAACGTGAACCTCGGCTTCAAGACCCCGGCATTGCATGTCGGGCTTCATCTGCCTTGATCCCTCGACCACCAAGCCTCTCGAGATTGCATGCCGAGGCCCCTTGTCACAAACCCAGATTCAAGAACAAGCTGACTCGGAGAATGCACGTGAAGATGGATTGAAGACTAGGGTTCATGCATGTTCTTGACGTGTTTTTCATGAGATCTTCATTCTGATCTTTGCTCACGTGCTCCCCTCAACATCAAGACCTCGGCTCCACTCTCTCACACAACGAAGTGCTCACCCAACGACCCAAGAAGAGCGCTCAATACCCGGTTTGTTCCGGGCTGACCCGCAACACTTAGTCTCCACTATAAATAGTTTTTAGGACCAAAAACCTAATGACCTTTTTATCTTATCTTATTTCCTACATGTTTTTTAGCTTTGAGAACTTGCCTCTTTTGTGAAACTTGATTATTCTAATCCGATATCTCGTTTTCACGTGAAGATCTTGTTCTCTTTCATTTCTTTTATTCACCAGCATCAAAGCTTCTAATCATGACTAGCTACACGTCTTGCAAAGGATTTAGTGAGCTTTTTATGATTGAGAGAACAGCCGCTTTAGCCCAAGGAAAAGAAGTTCAGAGGAGAGTCAGCAAGGGCAAGGTTGTGGCCTCGGCAAGAACTAAAGGAACAAGCAAGAAATCCTCCGCAAGCACCAAAGGAGCCGAAGGCGAGCCAGCTGCAAAGCGTGCAGAGAACAGCGAGCTCACGCTTGCACCTGTGCCTGAGCCAAAAAGGAAAGGAAAGCAAGTGGCTTTGGAACCTGATGAGGAAGAAGTTGGAGCCGTGGTTGAAAAAGAGGCTGCACCTGAGCATGAGGCCGAGTATGATGAAGGAATAAAGAAAGAGCCAAAAGTCGAGCCTGGAGGAGATCATTTTCCAACCACTAGGGAATACTTGGATCATTTTAACACGGTGAGAGTGGCTCAAGGTCGGTTACGCTCATCTTCCAAAACATGGGTTTAGCATCGTTCTTCGAGATGAATGATGTTGCTTATGAAGGGATTACTCAACAGTTCCTGGCTACTCTGGAGGTGTTAGTGTACCCCAAAAGAGATCCTAAGCGCTTACATGGAAGAGGTTTCGGTCACATAGAGTTTGAAATGGATGGGATCAGCTACAAAGTCAGCTTCAAGGAGCTAGATGAGAGTTTTGGCTTTGTAAGAAATGAAAGCTCTTTGGAAAAATTTGTGTAACCAACGGAGGAGATAGCTGCTCTATGGGAGACCATTGTCTTTGGACCGTATGTGGGAGGAAAGAGCAAGTCAAGCTGCATCAGGAACCCGGCGATCAGATATGCCATCCGAGTCTTGGCATGCATGTTCTTCTCAACCTACAACCATGGGGTCATTCACCTGAACGAGCTAGAAATGCTGGGTCTTGGTCTGAAGCCACTCATCTCTCACACGAAGAACAAGAAAGAGTTTGAAGGGCCGATACATGTGCCTTCTCTAGGCGCGTTCTTTGCAATTCAAATGCTCACTTACAGGCACAATGTATGGTGTGACCGAAAGAAGAGAGGCACCAGGCAGCTTCAGAACGGTTGGGTGGTGACAAAGATTTTGAGAGCAAGAGGGTTTGTATTCCCTGATACCAAAGCCAAACCGAGCCTCACTGATGAACAATACTTAAGCAAAAGGGGTTTCTTCGAAGGCAAGGTAGGGAACAAATGGGCTTATAACTTCATGTTGCTACACAGAGATGGCACGCAAGTTCTTTTGCCCAACCGATCCCTCACAATGTTGCACGATAGACGCAATGTCTCGTTCTACTTGCTTAAGGATCAGCTATAAAATCCCCTCATCGATCCACCACTGTGCAAGAGTATGAAAGAAGAGAAGGCCGAGTCCAGTAGGCCTCAGAACGAACGAGGAGACGATGGATGTGAGAACGAAGAGCCAAGGGTCTCTGAAAGAAAAATGGGAGCCGGCCGATACCACTTCGATCCCTATATTTGGGGAGAGCCCGAGTACCACACGAGGAAGTTGTATTCGAGAGTTAACGGTCTCCAAAAGTGGTGCAAGTGGCAAGATAAATGATAACACCGTATTTTGACCACTTTTATGGATCATTTTGAAATATTTTTTCTATGTTTTTAATTGCTTTTAAGTACTTTTATCACGTTTTTCTAGTATTTGTAGTTCCAAGACTCTTTTCAGGTAACTTAGGGAAAAGCTTAAAATGGATAGAATACCAGATTTCAGCTCAGAGTCAAACCGTAAGAAGTTCACCCCCGATTGAAGGCCTTCTCACCGTCTGATCCAGCTCAAATTTGAAGATCGTAAAGATGGAAGTATCAGCTTTCCAGCACACTTTACAGCTTCGCAATCTAACGGTTCAATCAAAAGATACGTGAAGAGCAAGATGTCCCGTAAACCAGCCAGCAAGCGTTTCCACCCGCGGCCAACAAGCCATTCTCCACAGTCACAACCACCGTGACCGCAGCCAGCCGCCCATTCCCCGCGGTCACGCACTTCCCGACCGCGGCCAGCTAACTCCGACCTTGAAGGCCCATTTCTGAAGACCGTATCATTTTCCCAGCCTCAATTCCGGAAACCTAAACACCAGAGAGTATTGAAGACTATAAATACATGTCATTTATGTCGTTTTTAAGAAGAGAAGAAGAGAGACGAAATACTTTACAGAAATTTTACTTTAAGCTTTGTTTTTAGGTTTTAGGGAGAGAGAGATCTGTCTCTTGAACCCTTGTTCTTTCTTTTCAATTTCGGTTTCTATTCTACCTTCTAATACTATGTTTTTGATTTCGTTTATTATGTCTGAGTAGTTTTATTATTGGGTCTAAGGGATTTTCGATGGGGATATATATGTTCGGTGAGGATTCCATGAGCTTTTGAGCCGAATTTTAGAACTTTCAGGACTCCTTTATCCTTTTGCCACTCTATGTTGATCATGAATGGCTAGTTCATCTTTAGCTAGTTCCCCACCTTAACCAATCCTCTTTCAAACCAGATGCACTCTTGTTTTCTATTGTCTTATATGCAGATAAGTGCAAAACCGTTGGAGAGAAAGAGGAACAACGCAGTTTTCAGTCACTAAAGACAGAGACCTGTGATTTGCCGGAAAAAGTTCCCAGAAGGATTCAACACAAGAGGAAGCTCAGTTTGCCTTAGAAAAATCTCAAATTTTGGTACAATCTCGTCCTCTAGTCTCTCTCTCTTTAAAAGGCATTTCCTTTTAGTTTAAAAGAAAAAAAAAATCCGAAAATAAGAAAAGAAAGGAAATAAAAGCCTTAAAGAGTCTAGAGAGGTCGAATTTTAAGTCCCAAGGCAACTAGAGTTCGATTTTATGGAGTTTTGGAGATCATTTACTGATTCCCGGAAAGAATCTAAGCCTGGGGGAATAGCTGTTCACAACAAAGGAGGTAGGATTATGCAACAACTTTGGACAAGAAAAAGTGAATGAAAATTTGCGGTCCTCAACAGGTCCTTATCTCTCTTGCGGTTTTGCATATTATCTTGCATCCTCCAGATTCATCAGGTAACCCAAAACACTTTAACTCCACCACTTAAACAGCCTTTTAAAGCCAAACGCCGTCTACCCTGGATGATGTCTTTAATGAGAACTCACTATTGAACTTAATGAATATAGAGAGCTAGTTGACTGGAATCAAGATTTAGATTGTTTAAGTTTTGTATGACGGAAAAAGTGGAGTAGTATCTTTTGTGTATTGGTGAGAATTTTCTAGACTAAGTTGTGGATTGATGCACTCTTTGGTCCTAGTTTAGGAGTTCATGTCTCTGAAA
>NW_006256858.1:5203510-5308243 GCF_000478725.1 Eutrema salsugineum
GCCTCACCGGAACCTAAACACCAGAGAGTATTGGAGACTATAAATACATATCATTTAGATTGTTTTTAAGAAGAGAAGAAGAGAGACGAAAAACTTTACAGAAATTTTACTTTAAGAACGAGAATTCTTGGTTCAGTTCTCCACCTTAAGGGCAGAAAAAAGGATTGATCAAATTCTATTGAGTCTGACTCATAGTGATCATTTATCAAAGAATGACTCTGGTTATCAAATGATTGAACAACCGGGAACAATTTACTTACGATACTTAGTTGACATTCATAAAAAGTATCTAATGAATTATGAGTTCAATACATCCTGTTTAGCAGAAAGACGGATATTCCTTGCTCATTATCAGACAATCACTTATTCACAAACTTCGTGTGGGGCTAATAGTTTTCATTTCCCGTCTCATCGAAAACCCTTTTCGCTCCGCTTAGCCCTATCCCCCTCTAGGAGTATTTTAGTGATAGGTTCTATAGGAACCGGCCGATCCTATTTGGTCAAATACCTAGCGACAAACTCCTATGTTCCTTTCATTACAGTATTTCTGAACAAGTTCCTGGATAACAAGCCGAAAGGTTTTTTTATTGATGATATCGATATTGATGATAGTGACGATATTGATGCTAGTAACGATATTGATGCTAGTAACGATATTGATCGTGAACTTGATACGGAGCTGGAGCTTCTAACTATGATGAATGCGCTAACTATGGATATGATGTCGGAAATAGACCGATTTTATCATAAAGAGATTCGTTGTTCCTGACCCTGCTTCACCTTAATTGTTATTTGAACAAGTCAAAGTTCTGTCTTGGTCTGCGTGGGGGATAGCATTTCTCTTCTGCATGTCCATGGAGTTTTGAAAAATCCAAACATCTCAGAGATAGATAGAGAGGTAGGAATTTCTCAAACAAACCGCACTCCTTCGTATACGTCAGGAGTCCATTGATGAGAAGGGGCTAGGGAAAGCTTGAACCCAATTCCTACAGTCCATGTACCGTCCAATTCCGACTCCAACTACCGTCCATGTACGTAGCGTCATGAACTACAATCTGATCCAGATGCTTGGTGACACGAAAGTGTTCATCCGGTGTCAGATCTAGTTTGGGAGAGCAAAACAAACATAGGAGTGGAAACCTATCTATGGGCGATTTATGAATGTTGACGAGTCTTAAACATAATGCACCTCTTCTTTTCCAGGGCCAGAGTGGAAACCTACTGGTCATAGTTGAGAGAGATAGTTGTCTATGATCACGACAGTGGCGTATTCATACGTCCGTGACACCAGTTCAAAAAGTTTAAGCTAAGATCTTATCAAATTTACTCTCTAGCAATGTTTTGAATCGTTCATACCCCTGAGAAAACTTCCCTGAACCCCAGCGCCTCTTTTCTTATAGATTTACACCGATTTTCATTCAAGCTTTAGTCTAGTATCTTTACTCTTTCAATCGATTTTCACTTAGCAATTAGGCCTAGCCGTTTTTCTCGTTTTTACCCGTTTTCGTTAAGTTTAGTTATTAGGTCATTTTAGTTCCCGTATTCTCTCTTTAAGATTCGTTTTTACGTTTTAAACACACCACCAAAACCCTCACAAAACTCGCCTGGTTCTAGACTTCCTTACTTTATATTTCTTTCGAAGGCTTTTGCAGGAACGATCCTCCTTCCCTGTGGATTTGATCCCTAAGTACTACAATCGATCAGCTGTGCACTTGCGGCTATTGATTTCATTTAGGGTAAAACTTGACACCCTCACACACGACCACATCAATAAAATGATTCACAAGCTGGTGGATTATGTGAGGCAGCTAAAGAATAAAGTCAACCAGCTCAACGCGCCTTCGTCGCCTGATAAGAACTCGGCAACCTCAACTGCACGGGTCACACAAGAGGAAGTTGGTGAAAGCTCAAATGCACGTAATCCCGATTTTCCACCAGGCAAAGAGGACTGGGTCGATCCGGCCACGGCATTTCAGCCTGACTCATCGAATAGCAGCCCACCAAGAGAGCCTACACCGTCCGGTTCAACCTCAAATCCCTCGTACTACGTGGGATCAGACCTCAGCTATTGAGGTAAAGACTTCAAACCCTTGTAAATATGCATTCTGTCTATATCATCTTGAATTAGTCTTGTTTTCTTTTTACTTCTTTCACACGCTTTTATAACACATAGGACTGTGTTATTTAAGTGTGGGGGAGGAGCTTTGTGTCTTCTGATCTTGTTTTCTTTGTTCTTATTCGATCTTCTGCATTTTGAGTCTCATGTAGCTTAGTGCATATGAAAAATCAGAAAATTTTTTCACAAAAATGTTCATTCTAGTTGCATTTCACATTTTAGGATTCAGTCTAGTTGCATCATATAGGATTGCATCAATGCATGGGAGTAATGATAGGCTTTTCCTTGAGAAGATCATTCGCTTTGAGTACTTGATTTCCATGTCTGTTGGTTCCTTGTTGCATGCTAGACTTGAACGATTTGAATCTGAGAAGCAAACTTGAAATTGAACTCGGCTCTAATAAGTGATAACGTCTGAACATGAGTGAGTTTTGTGGTTACATTTACACATATTTGAGCTAGAACATGTTTTACCGCTCTTTCCCTTAGCTCAAATAGCTGATTCCACCTCTAGATCAGTTCCTCGCCTTGAACCAATTCTCCTTTCAAGCCTAATGAACTTTGTGTGTGAAATGTGAGGCCACCTTGGATCGGAGCTTAGCAGAACGTGTTAGGTTTAGAGCGACAAGAGCAAGTCTCGAAGAGTGTTTAGTTCCAACGCCAAGGAACTATTAGCTATAGGTTGTGAGTGAGTGAAAAGGAGAGGCATTCTTGAGTGATTTTTGAGAGAGTTCAGCTTTAAGAGGAAAGAAAGAGAGTGTGAGGAATGAGGGTTTTTGAAAAGAAAAAGAATTCGGTCTTGGATCTTGAGTTTTTGAAAAGAAAGAAAAGCCCTAAGTGTCTAAAAGAAGAAAGTGTCTAACCTCTGAGAGAAAATAAAAGAAAAGAAGCCAAAACGGCTCAAGTGTTTAAAAAGAGAAAAATGAGAGGTTAGATGTCCAAATTTGAAAAAAAGAGCTAAGTGTGAAAAGAAGATTCCAAGCCGAAAGTCTTAAAAGAAGAAGCCCCTTTTTGAGAGATGAGAGCGAGTGTAAACAGAGTTTTGAGGTTCATTTTGAGAGTGTGTGAGCTAGAGTGTCTTTGGGTAAGGGAAGTGAGCCGAGGCTTGCTTTTGTATGCGCCCATTGCTTTTTACCTTTAGCATTCTGCCGAAGCTCTGATCGTTCATAGAGAGATCCTTGATTGCATTGAACCTTGCTTGTGCATTTGCATTTGAATGAGATCATCTTCATCTCATAGCCTCACCCTTAGCCAAACATTACTCTCTTGAACTTGCATCACTAGATCCACTTGTTAAACGCTTAATGAATGTCAAAGAGCCGTGTGATAAGAAGAGTTTGTGGAGATCGTTTGTTGAATTTTGAAAATTAAAGTAGAGTCTTGCATTGCACATGGAATTGGCAACTTGAAATCTGAGTCTCTGATGGTGGTGTCTGCGTGAGGGTTGTCAAGTTTTACCCTAAATGAAATCTATAGACGCAAGTGCACAGCTGATCGATTGTAGTACTTAGGGATCGAATCCACAGGGAAGGAGGATCTTTCCTGCAAAAGCCTTCGAAATAAATATAAAGTAAGGAAGTCTAGAACCAGGCGAGTTTTATGAGGGTTTTGGTGGTGTGTTTAAAATGTAAAAATGAATCTTAAAGAGAAAATACGGGAATTAAAATGACCTTATAACTAAACTTAACAAAAACGAGTAAAAACGAGAAAAACGGCTAAACCTAATTGCTTAAATAAAAATTGATTGGGAGAATGAAAATACTAGACCGAAACTTGAATGAAAATCAGTGTAAATCTATAGGAAAGAAGGCGCTGGGGTTCAGGGAAGGTTTCTCAGGGGTATGAACGATTCAAAACATTGCTAGAGAGTAAATTTGATAAGATCTTAGCTTAAATTTTTCGAACTGGAGTAACTGACGTATGAATACGCCACTGTCCTGATCATAGACAACTATCTCTCTCATCCCTGACCAGTAGGTTTCCACTCTGGCCCTGGAAAAAGAAGAGGTGCATTATGTTTAAGACTCGTCAGCATTCACAAATCGCCCATAGGTAGGTTTCCGCTCCTATGTTTGTTTTGCTCTCCCAAACTAGATCTGACACCGGATGAACACTTTCGTGTCACCAAGCATCTGGATCAGATTGTGGTTCATGACGCCACTCTCATGAAGTAAAAACGAATTCAGAAGAAAAAGTTCTAAGATTCAAAACCTTTGCTTGATCAACTTGACTTAAGTTAATAAGCATCATAGATTAGTGCCTCTCCACAAGTTTGGTTTGATAACCCCTTGTACTGCATAGACAGGGGATTGATACCTCTATAAAGGCTGAAAAGTCTTCGTTATCAATGATTCAACAAAAGAGAAAATCTGCTTTGCCTCGGAAAACCTGCAAAACATTGATATATTTCCGTCTCTTAGACTCCCTATCTTAATAAAAGCTTGTTTCCCCTTTCAAAAAACAAAAACAAATATCAAAAAAAGAAGGAAAAAAAAAAGAAAAATAAGAAGGGAAAGGAAATAAAAACCTTAAAGAGTCTAGGAGGATCAAATTTTATCCTTGAGGCAAGCTTTTGTCTGATTATTTGGAGTCTTGGGAGATTATTTTTCTGATTTCCGGAAAAGATCTAAGTCTGGGGGTGGTACCTGTTTTCAACAAAGGAGGAAGGATTGTGCAACAAAATTTTGCAAGAACAAGTGACTGAAAATTGCGGGCAACAACAGGTCCACTCTCTCATGCGGTTTTGCATAATATCTTGCATCCTCTAGATCTTCAGGTAACCCGAAACACTTTGAGTCCGCCACTTAAATAGCCCTTAATACCAAACGCCGTCTACCATAAATGATGTCTTGGATGAGAATTCACTATACACTTAATGAATGTAAAGAGCTAGTTGACTGGAAGTTTAGTCTAAGAGTATAGATTTTCGCATGATGGATCAACGGACTAGTTATGCTTGTATTTTGGTGAGAATTTTCTAACCTATATCCAAACAGATGTTTTGCGATAGGTTATGGTTTAGAAGGATGGTAGTTCCTGCGATTTTTAAGATTCTTTGCTGGCTTGATCTATATTTTGTTTGAGGACAAACAAAGGTTTAAGTCTCAGGGAGTTGATAATACCGGATTTTGGTCACTTTTATGGATCATATTAATGTCTTATGCAGGTGTTTTAACTTTTTTTCAATATTTTAAAGTGTTTTCAATGTTTTAGAGTTTCAAAAGACTTTTCAGAAAACTTGGACTAAAGATGTGCAATTCGGACGAGACTTTGGAGACAATCCAACGGTTAGATCTTCAGATATTCCCGATGCACTAAAGACACAAAATGCAGTTTCGAAGGAGACCATGAGTCGTGACCGTGTCCAAGCCACATTTCCCCACGGTACAAGCACCGCGGCCGCGGCCAGACAACGTTCACCTCCCAAGACGACTTAATTAAAGCCCAAGTTTATCCCAGCATTATATTTGAAGCCCTAAGTGTGCAAGACAACTCCAGAAGCTATAAATACCTCTATTAGGTCATTCTAAACGGCAGTTCTTGAAGAGGGAGAGAGATTTGTGTGTGTGCCTCATTCTTTCAAAAAACCATAGAAGGAGCCGCCGAGGAGAGGATCATCGCACCTCCATCTGTATCTCCGTTTTTCATTCTTCTTCCTTGTTGTAATTAATTTCCAGCGATTTTTATTACTCTATGATGTCTACATACGATATGTCTTAGTAATTTTTCAGTTGGGTTTAAAGGGATTTTTCAAAGAAAATTTTGTGTATCTATACCATGAATCGCTAGATTTAGGATTTTCTCTGTGCTCTTTCTTTACCTTTATGCTTAATGCTTGATTTTCTGCTGCCCACTTAGAGTTCAATCTCGATAACTGGTGTTGCGAAAGTTTTCATTAGCTGCTGACCCAAGGTGAAACAAGCAATTATGCCATAGGAGGGGAACCTTACCTATGGGTGAGTTGTGAATGTAGATGAGTCTTGTTCTAACTATTGTGTACAATTGTGGCTAGGGCCAAAGTCGAAAGCTACTGGTCAGAATCATGATTGACAGTTGGTTAGTACTATGAGAGTAGGTTAGTCATCCTACCGTGATTGAGTTCTAGAACATCTGTAGTCGATTGCCTTTATCATTTATTTCCGTCATAGGTTTAGTCCATGAATCCCTGCGAATACCCTTAGCCCAGCGTCCGTTTATAATTGCTTACACCTTTTATTTTTATTTGCTTTTTACTTGATTTGCTTTTTAGTTTCGATTTAGTAACACCCAAAACCAAAACCCAATTTTTTAAGTTCTAGTCTGATTTAAGCATTAGCGTGAATTCATACTGAAGCAACTAAGTCTCTGTGGATTGATATCCTAAGTACTACAACGCACATCTGTGCACTTGCAGACAATTAGAGGTTATAAATATAGAACTTGAAGCTTAGTAAACATACCCCCGTTTTCCATTGCATCAATGATCCTCAATTAGAAGAAAAGTAACATATGTACTATTTATATTTGTTATAGGCGGCTTCTTCATCTCAAATGCTGGTGACCAATCTCAAATATTTTTTTAATTCACATATTAAATAAGTTTCCAATTTTCTAGATTGGTATAACACTAATTTCAGTAAACCTATACTCATTTTACAGTTCATTTTGCGTGAATCTTAATTTTTTCGTACAATCATAGAGGTTACATTTTACTGATATTCATGGAGATCCAAGCTGGCCGTGAAATCTTCCATCAACTCTTATTTCATTTTAACTCATGAACTCAACTATCTCTGTTACAATTCCCCTATATTTAGGGATAATCTTGAACCCTTTAATATGTATGCAAGATTTTAAGTATTTTACTGAGGTTATGGTTATTATCTTTATTTATGAACATTGTTAATCTACTTTGACATCTTTTTAAAATAAATACCATAGCTTACCTATTTCACATTTATGTTGTTATTATAATGATTTCCATATGGTTTTGTGTTGTTATATACTTATAATATAGCATACTATTTTTGACCAATAAATTCTGCTAAATAGAGTATAAACATTCATCACAATGATCATTAAAGTTTTGTATATATTATGATATACCTATTGTTACCATGAAGCAGAGTACAATTATATCAGTCAATATATTATTTGGAAATGTACATTGTAATTTACCATATCAGATACTTATCATATAATGATCGAATATACTCATTTATTTTGAATTTCTTAACAATATCTTCTAAACCCTAAATTTTAGTGGCCTTGAATGTTTTCAATATATATAATACAATTAAGTATTTTCACTTCAGAGCACAAAATGGATGCATTTAATTACATTGAAGGCGTGAATCCCAGTTTGACTGAATGGTGCATCTGTGTTAAATTGTTGAGAAAGTTGACTGAATATATACTACATTAAGGCGTAACATTAGAATTGCTTATTGCTGATGCAAATGTACTATTAAATTTTTTTGAAAATTATAACTAACTAAACTATTTCAACTTTTTTTTAACATATATAAACTATACTCATTATTTCATTTGCAAAGGATCATACAATTAATACGTACTTGAGTAAGTAGATAATTTCAGGATTTATTCGAACATCTGCTAACCAAAAGTTCATGATTTGAGATTGAATATTTTGTTGTGAAGAGTTTATTCACAAATGATAGCAGAGGGTCTGGAACTTTTGTTTTAATTCAATTTATAATATTCAAATCCATAAAGGTTAGTTATTTTCTGTTATTTTCTTCCATTTTCAATTTACTAATCATTGACAATAAGGAATTTTTATACACTTTATTGCAGTAACAAGGACAACAATTAATGGGTTACGATGCCCTCTTGTCATTTAGTTTTAAAATAGGATTCATGCATACGAATTTAGTGTGTCAATTTTATGACTCTTTTTTCCAGATATCTTTGTAATCCAATTCTCAATTTTCAAATTTGCATAGAATATTCGATTGCCTAGTTACCGATGGCTAACCAGAAATATGTCACGTATTGTTCTCATTTTCTGTATTTTTAATTTTTCTATGGTTATTTCCCCAGAATCTGTCAATTACAAAAACATTTCTGTAGGTGGAAAATAATACAAAACATTTGGTCAATTACTACATATTTTGCAGATTGGTGCGATCATACTATAAACCAATATGAGCCCGTCATAAACATAAATAATAACTTTCAATATACTTAACACTGGCCACGTACATTCTTTCCTTATATATAAAAACGTTCAAGCCCTAAGATATTAAAATAGCGGACAATATAAGGTTTTACTTTTACAAAAACTGTTTGCTTTTGTGGTCAATAATTCGTCAAAGTTTGAATAGCTATCGAGTAAGACTAAACTCATAAAGGTAGTATCATCCAAATATGAAATAAACTACTATTTCAATCAAAACTTGCATTGTTTCTATATTTTCGTGCTCAAAGAACTTGTTCTAGCAGTTGAGTATAAACACATTTATTTGGGTAGCAAGCTTTTGAAATCTAAGAAGCTTAACTTGTATCAGAATTCGCCCACACTATTGCAAGAGTCACAAGAGAAGCATACACTGAAGTTGGCAGCTTCTGCACTACTTTTCCAACTCCGGGGACACCTTCAGTGGCCTTCTTTGTCGCAATAGCCACAGTCGGAGCCACAATCAACGATATGATCAAACCCTGACTCACCACTGCGAATGTGTCAGCCGTAAGCAGCTCAACAAACTTCACGAACTCCTCCCGATCAATTTCTCCATCCAAGTTAATATCGCAGTCCTATTACAAGAACATCAAACAAACAATATGAGCACTTAGAATAAAAATATTTTCCTAAACACTTAGGATTCTACCTATCCTCTGCATTTCAAGTCAGAGTGGGTCACCCGGCACCATTGATGTCTTACCCGAGTAACCAAATTCTTGGGGAAGGATAACTACATGTGGGATGTCAGCTTATTACTCGGAGCAACATTTTTAAAATTAACTAGATTCTTACGACTCGTTCGCTCATGATATGTTATGTTATTTTGATATATTTAATGTATTGAAATAAAATTTGAAACCAGAACTTCATTACATTGATATAATTATAAGAGATAAGAAACTTGTTCGCAAAAATTTTTTAAAAAATTTAATCTCAATAGAGGATGAACAGCAAATTTTATTTGTATTTTTGTTTTATGTTTTTATATTGTATGAAAATATATTTATGGTATAACAGGTCTGATTCAAAATTAATGATTTTAGCTATCCAAATTTTATGATCCATTTTGTAAACTTTTTTATAATTTGATATTATATGACAACACAACCAATATATGTATTCATGGGTATTAAAATGGGATAACCCGCATTTAACATGTCTCCAATCAACATACTATTTTAGATGTTGACGAACAACCTGTAAAAAAACGCCATTATAAAACTATAATCTTAACTCGCCTATTCTAATTTAATTTAAAATTTAAATATTTATTAATTTCAACAATTTAATTTTTATATTCATTGATGATAATAAAAAATAATAATAACATATTTGTTTAATATTGTTTGGCAACATATTTAATATAGTTTGGCAACAGCTTTAATTTATCTTTTAAAAAAATAAGAGATGTTTGGAAATTGATTCCAAAAGTATAGATTACTATATCCTACTCGTTTTATGCATTATCCAGCCGTTTTTTTAGAGTGTATGCTTTCTAAATGAACCACAAAATATATTTGTTTGGGTTTTGCCTTTCGATTTTGTGAAAGAAATTGATAAATTAAAGTGTGAATTTTTTTGACATTTTGAACAAAAAAATTGAGAATTTGTTTTAATTTTTCTGTTCGGTATAAATTCGGTCATTCCCACATAGATGAATTGCATACTTGCATATAGCGTCTATGACTTTTTTATTGGTACAGCCTTTCTAGACCAAATTAAGATTCATATTAAACTTATGGTCTAATACAACTTAAGCATATAGTACCGGATTTCTTATCCATTCGGATTCAGGAGATCCGACATGATAGGCCACATGTTCCCGGATTCTTTGTATCTGACAGTGCAGGCCAAACAGTCATGGATAAGGAGGTCGTAAAATTAGTGGTAAGGAGAAGAAGATATCACTTTCTCTATGTCCTAGACCTAAGCTGGGAATTCGAAAGAGTCAAAATATAAGGAAGTGTGGCCTGCATAGGTACCCAGATAGTAGAGTCATCCATCTAAGTGATAACACCGTATGACCACTTTTATGGATCATTTTGAAATATTTTTTTTATGTTTTTATTGCTTTCAAGTACTTTTATTACGTTTTTCTAGTATTTGTAGTTCCAAAACTCTTTTCAAGAAACTTAAAGAAAATCTTAACAAAATGGATAGAAGACCAGATTTTTAGCTTAGAGTCAAACCATCAGAAGCTCACCCCCGATTGAAAGCCTTCTCACTGTCTGATCCAGCTCAAATTTGGAGATCTCAAAGATGGAAGTATCAGCTTTCCAGCACACTTTACATCTTGGCAATCCAATGGTTCAATCGAAAGATACGCGAAGAGCAAGATGTCCCGTAAACTAGCCGGCAAGCATTTCCACCCGCGGCTTACAACCATTTCACCACGGTCAGAGGCTTCCCGATCGCGGCCAGCCAACTCTGAACTCGAAGGCCCATTTCTGAAGCCCAAAATTATTCCCTCATTTGGAGAAACCCTAAGTGACGCCCATAGATGTCTTGAGCACTATAAATACATGTTTTAGGAACCCTAATTCGTATCACCTCATATGTTCTTATTGTTTTACAATACTTTTTAAGTTTTAGCTTTTAGGGAGAGAGAGATTTGTCTCTTGAACCCTTGTTCTTCTTTTTTTAATTTTGATTATTGCTCTACTTTTTAATACTATGTTTTTGATTTCGTTCATCATATATGAGTAGTTTTATTGTTGGGTCAAGTGAGATTTTTGATGGGGATATATATGTTCGATGAGGATTCCATGAGCTATTGAAGCCGAATCTTAGAACTTTTTCTTCTGAATTTACTTTTATTGTATGAGAGTATCGTAATGAACTACAATCTAATCCAGATGCTTGGTGACACGAAAATGTTCATCCGGTGTCAGATCTAGTTTGGGAGAGCAAAACAAACATATGAGTGGAAACCTACCCAAGGGTGATTTGTGAATGCTGACGAGTCTTAAACATAATGCATCTTTTCTCTTCCAGGGCCAGAGTGGAAACTTACTGGTCAGGATTGAGAGAGATAGTTGTCTATGATCACGACAGTGGCGTATTCATACGTTCGTGACTCTAGTTCGAAAAGTTTAAGCTAAGATCTTATCAAATTTACTCTTTAGCAATGTTTTGAATCGTTCATACCCCAGATAAAACTTCTCTGAAACCCAGCGCCTTCTTTTCTAGAGATTTACACCGATTTTCTTTCAAGCTTTAGTTCATCATTTTCATTCTCTTAATTGATTTTCATTTAAGCAATTAGGTTTAGCCGTTTTTCTCGTTTTTAGTCAATTTCGTTAAGTTTAGTTATTAGGTCATTTTAATTTCCGTATTTTCTCGTTAAGATTAGTTTTAACGTTTTAAAGACACCACAAAAACCCTTACAAAAATCGCCTGGTTCTATACTTCCTTACTTTATATTCTTTCGAAGGCTTTTGCAGGAAAGATCCTCATTCCCTGTGGATTCGATCCCTAAGTACTACAATCGATCAGCTGTGCACTTGCGGCTATTGATTTCATTTAGGATAAAACTTGACAACCCTCACACAACAGACACATCACTAAGCAATCCCAGCAGCCCTGTCCCAATATCGAGGGAACCGGGCAAGGTATGAGTAAATCTATAAGTGGAAAACACTATTCAAAATTTTCTCCATTCGATAATAGGAATATGCACTAGTCTAATTTGATTGCTCATACCCTTACAAACCGACGAGATTAGCATTTAATGCATCTTTCTTACATGTGTCAGGCGACATTGACATTTCGCAGTAATTAGAGGGAAAAGCAGAGGTTCAGCAAGAGCTATACCGCATCTGAACCATCGACCCGACCCATACATGATATATCATGGTTTTTATGGTTTTTGTCCATGATATATGTCTTATTTATAGAGTCTTTTTAGTGTTTTTCGAGTCTTTTGGAGTCTTTACAGGTCCTAGGTACGTTTGGACCTTAATTGGAGATTTTGGAGCATTTTGGAGCTAAATGGATCGATTTTCGTGAAGGATGATTTCAGCTGTGCACGAGTGTCGCTCGACACTACCATCGGTGTCGCTCGACACCGAAGACCACAAAAGGAAAAACGCGATTTTATCCAATTTCTGAAGAATCTGTGAAGCCCTGAAGTCTTTAGTATTTACAAAAAGGCCCAAAACGTGTTTTTAGATTTAAGAAGGGTTTCTGCCTCCTTCATCGAGACCTTTTATATTTTTAGACTTTCAGAGAGAAAACTTTGGTCATCTTTACTTTTGAGAGCTTTTGGGGAGACAAGTCTGAACTCTGTTTGTTTTGAGAGAAGATTTCGAACCCCTGTTATTTATTCAGTGATTTCTTATTTGCAATCTATTCATTCATGTCTGTTGCTTTAATATTCATATCTGAGTAGTTAGCTTGTTAGGTTTAGGGTTCTCATAAGGAATTTCATTGAATGTTGGATTGATTTGCTAGTTAGGGTTCATAATCTGATTAGTTCTTCACCATAGGTTGTTCTTAAAGCTAATTCTGGACTGGCCACCTAGAACTTAGATCTTAGGTTAATTGATTGACACGAAAGTGTAATTGAATAACTGGAAAGAACCTATGGTGAGCAAAGTAGCTATCCGCAAAGAAATTTGGTTTAGATACGTTATGAACATATCAAACCTGCACTTAAGGCTAGTTTATATCTTTAGGATTTGCAAAGAAATTTGGGATTCTAGGATTTAGACTTAGAGAATTCTCGCAACGAAAGTTGGTTAATTATAATTTCGTGATTTGAGTTCAAGAACCGCGCTTAACCTGAATCTTGACTAGTTGTTTTATCTGCATTCTCTGATTTCCTGAGAAAAACCCTAAGCCTAATTCTTTTCCATCGAGTTTACAACCGTTTTGATTTCATTGCTGCTTTTAATTTCATTGTTTTTGCTTAGCGTAATTCGAGTCTAATTGGTTTATTGAGTGAATCTCTCGTCTCTGTGGTTCGACCCCTGCAATACTGCAACTGCACATATGTGCTCTTGCAGAGTAGCTCTAGGAATTAAACTTTGAGCAGATCAAGTTTTGGCGCCGTTATCGGGGACTTGATTTTCGCCATTAGACTTTAATTCTTGAGTTTCGACTAATTTTTTCTTAGTGTCGAGCGACACCAGCACTGGTGTCGCGCGACACCCATCGTTTTTCTTAATTTTATTTTTTTACTTTATTACTTACATTGTTCTTTCTCTTTGTCTCAGAAACCAGCAGAGATGGAGAACGCATTGGCATTGGTTCGTGATGATGCTGGAGTCTGGAGAGACCAAGATGGTCATGTGTGTAATGAGAGAGGCCAGCGACTTGATGGAGAGGGTAACACTATCAGGACGCTGGGTGACTACAACAGACCTGAGCAATTCTATGCAAATCGGTCTGCGATTCGCGCTCCTGCATTTCAGAGGAATGACTTTGAGCTGAAGCCTGTGTATTACACTCTTGTGGGACAGCATCCTTTTCATGGTCACTCTCATGAGCACCCTATGGATCACATCGAGAGGTTTGAGGACTTGGTCACCAGCATCAAATACAATGGAGTGTCTAATGATTTCCTCCTCTGCAAGCTGATTCCTTATTCTCTTGCTGGAGAAGCAGCTAACTGGTTGAAGCAGTTGGAGCCAGGATCACTCACTACTTGGGAGGAGACCAGGAATTCCTTCCTGCACAACTTCTTTGATGATGCTAGGTCTGAGGAATTGAGAACAAAAATTTCGACATTCTCTCAAGAACCAACTGAAGCGTTCAAGGCTTTTTGGGTGCGATTCAAATCGTATCAGAGAGATTATCCACATCATGGTTTCAGTGATGTTCAGCTTCTGGGTATTTTCTTCAAAGGTGTTGATTGGAGGTATCAGATGGCGCTTGATGCTGCAAGTAATGGGAATTTCAACACCAGATATCCTGAAGATGCTGTTGTGCTTATTGAGAACTTGGCATCTAGCAATAGTACAAAGAATGCAGACTATCAGCGAAGGAAGCAGGCTGGAAACATGGATGGATCGCAGATTGCTGAGGTGAAGGCTAAGCTGGACTCTGTGCACAGTCTTCTTGTGGGTAAGAAATCTGTCAGATTCGAACCTGATGAAGAAGCTGAGCAAGAGGATGTTAACTTCATCAATGGAGCTGGATTTCAGGGCCAGAGATTTAGTACTCAGTCAGGGAACATGAATTACAATGGAAATAATCAGAGGAGTACCTTCACAGGTAATCAGAACTCTTCTGGTTATAACTCCAATCCTCAGTACCAGACATCCTACTCCAACAACAGGTTTTCAAGGAATTATGGTTCTCCTCCTCCTCAAACTCCTGATAATGAGATGAAATCTATGCTGGAACAGATCTTGGAAGGTCAGCAAAAGATTACTGTGGATTTCAATGGGAAGATTGATGCTCTGTATCTAGATTTCAATGGAAAATTCGAAGCTCTGAACACTCATGTCAAAAAGCTGGACATTCAAGTTGCTCAAACTGCTGAGGCTGTAAAAAGGCATGAAGGATTTCTTCCTGGGAAGACTGACACCAACCCAAGACATTACTGCAGTGCCATCACGTTGAGAAGTGGTAAAAAGCTTACTCATGAGCTTAAAAAGGGTGTTTGTGAGGATGAAATCGTGGAACTGGAGGAATCTGCTGAAGATTTTAAAACTGCAGAGCCGGTGTCGAGCGACACCACCACTAGTGTCACGCGACACCAAGTCGAAGATACGAAGAAGGCACTAGCAGTGTCGAGCGACACCACCACTAGTGTCGAGCGACACCAGCCGCCAACTGAATCAGATATCACTAAGAAGCCAAAGCCAGTTGAGGAAAAGGTTTACAAACCTAAGATTCCATACCCAAGGAGTCCTAAGAACTCTAAGCAGGAGCTAGACGATGCCAGATGCAAGGCTTTGATGGAGAAGCTTGTGATTGAGATTCTTTTGGTTGATGCTGTGAAGATTGCTCCTACTCTCAAACACTATGTGAAGAAGATGGTGACTAATAATCTGAGTCATGAGGAAGGAGTGATGATGATTTCTAAACAGGTCAGTACTATGATTCAGAATAAGATGCCAGAGAAGCTTTCGGACACAGAAAGCTTTGTTTTGGACTGCTCTATCTTCTCAGAGAGGTTCAAGAGATCGCTGTGTGATCTTGGTTCGAGAGTCAACCTCATGCCATACTCTGTAGCTGTTAACCTTGGGATGACTGGCTTCAAGCCAACTAAGATCTCTTTGATCCTAGCAGATCGATCTAAAAGAATCCCAAAAGGTGTCTTGGAGGATGTTCCGATTATAGTTGGTGAATGCATAATTCCTACAGATTTCGTGGTTCTGGAATATGGAGAGGAACCCAAAGATCCTCTTATCCTGGGAAGATCGTTTTTAGCTACAGCTGGAGCGGTAATTGATGTCAAGCATGGTAACCTTGATCTCCACCTGGGAGATACCATCATGACTTTCAAGATGGAGAAGCTGAAGGATTCAACCATAGATGGTCAGACATTCCAAGTCAGTGCAATACCTGAAGTGATAGTTGGAGATCCGAACGTGTTTGATGCTGAAAAGGTGAGAGATCAACCTGAGTTGACGAAAAAGTCTACAGAACCAGTGACTGCTGTTGATCAGGAAGCTCACAACATCAGGTTCCATTCATCTCCACCAAAGCAAAGGTCAAGGTCACCCAAACACAGATCTCACCCTGGTGCTATTCCTGCATTCCTTGGACGACCTCATGCGCACAACGCTTACACACCACCATGGATGAGACGGCTTTCACAGAGGCATTCTTTGCCACTGTCTGATCCACCAGATGCATAGTCCATCCATCAAGTCAAGCTAATGACTTAAAAAAAGCGTTTGGTGGGAGGCAACCCACTGGTAAGTCTGCACATAAGTCTTTTTGTTTCTTTTGATTTTTGTTTTATGTTTTTGTGTTTTAGGTGTAACAGATACGAAGTGCTTGGTGTCGAGCGACACCACCATCAGTGTCGGTCGACACCAGTCAAAAAAAAAAAAAAAAAAAAAAATTAGGAAATCAGGAAACCGGAGTCAAACCAGAAATTCGGATTGGTCTGCTGCTTGTTTAATTATTGACTTATCGATGGTATCGAAAAGCTTGTTTCTTAGATGTATTTTTTGCACATATTGCCCATGACATACAATTTCTTTTAGACACATCAAGGACATGGATTTCGAGTTTTGCCAAATTTGACGTGATAACTGTATGCATATCATAAATTTAGCAAAAATTCAATTGAAATTTTGTTTTTAAAGAAACATTGATAAAAACTTTTAAATACGCATATATAATTTAAACATATATTTAAAGTAATATAGAAAGCAAAGTCGACCATAGTTTTGAGGAGGAGATATAACCTTCTACTCCACAAATATAAAATCAAATAGAAGGTTTAACCTTTCACTCCATACATATAACCTGAGAAAACATAGTCTGCCATATAATCATACGATCGAAAAAACTTAACCTATCATAACGATCGATTCGAGGAAGCATAATCTATCATCCCGAAATAATATATAAATTTTTGAATAAATTGAACAAAATTTTAAATAATATTATCGATATATTATTATAGTATATGTCGAGAGTGATGTGAGTGGAGAGAAGATTTTTTTTTCTTATTATTGTTGTGTGTTAAACTGTAAAACGCAACACATATTTATACTAGAGAGGGCTACTAGGTAAGTCAATGTCGATAACTCTCTTTCTTATCTAAGTAACTATTAAAATATTAGAATGGATAGTCAACCATTTTTAACACTATTAACATTTTAAACACAAGTGTGAAAGCAAATTTGGGCGTTTGCTTATTGACAGTCTCTAGAAATTACCGTCATCATGCTTTTGACTAAATCCTTTAAAGGCGGATCGAAATGAGGACCCGGCAATCCCTTGTTTATGTCACTGAGAAAACATCCCAACAAGTGAAAAGAAAGTAAACAAGCTGCAAAGATTAGATATTTAATTCTGAATCTACAAACTCCTAAAAGAATCGAAGATCTTACTTGTAAACGAGAAGCACAGCGATGTATAGCTCTTCAAAAGTAAAATTGGCTTTTCCGGTTTGAAGCTTAAACCGATCAAAAACCCGATCACATATCGCCTGTACCTGCTTCTGCCTCCACTGCTTACCTGTAATTAACAATCGAGATTCTATAATTTACATAAGAACCAATTTCATTATGTATGAACAATTTCTTCACCATCAAACCGATTTGTTTTACTTTGGGTGTTAACTACTTATTGTGTGGACTTTATAACTGAAATCAATTTAAAACGGAAAGAGAGATAATTAACCTCGGAGCTTGTCGAAAACTTGTCCCATGGCGATGAACTTCTTCTTCTCTGATTGCCGAAAAATGATGTTACACAAAAGGCTAATCTGATTTGTTTATTTATTTTTCTTACGTTTTTTAATCTGTGGATCTGAGTGGATGCGTGATCCCTCTATTTCTTCAACAGACCGAAGGTTTTTTGTCCTACTACTAAGTTTATGAATTTGGGCCCATACGTTTTTAAACACATCTGAAATCAAACTAGGCTGTGAATACGTAGATTTTTTGTTTCGGCTTTAGGTTTAGTAAATTATCTCAAAGTAATCAATTTTCAATAACCTGCAGAGAAATTAATCATCATTTTAGCGAAATTAAGTAAGTAACAAAAAGTGTATTAGTTGAAGGATTTTACTTTCCTCTTTTTTTTGTCGACTTCTGGATTTTAATTATTCTTACGGTAAATTAATAAATAAACAAAAATACTATAATGGAATCCGTGCCAAGCGCGGACTTGCGATGTATGCAAAACTGATTATAAAATTTGTAGAGGCGATCACTGATAAGTAGAAGATTTGTAAATTATATATAATCTTTCAGATGATATGTTTTAATATTCTCTTGTTTAAACAATACTAACTATCATGAATCATTTATTAATTTTTTTTATAATGGTAAAAAGCTTAGATCTTATATAAACATTTAAAATTTTGAAGAGTATTTGTTGTTATTGTGATCTGTATTGTTGATTGATAACACCGTATTTTGACCACTTTTATGGATCGTTTTGAAATACTTTTTCTATGTTTTTAATTGCTTTCAAGTACTTTTATTACGTTTTTGTAGTATTTGTAGTTCCAAAACTCTTTTCAGGTAACTTAGGGAAAAACTTAACAAAATGAATAGAAAACCAGATTTCAGCTCAGAGTCAAACCGTCTGAAGTTCACCCATGATTGAAGGCCTTCTCACCGTCTGATCCAGCTCAAATTTGGAGATCTTAAAGATGGAAGTATCAGATTTCCAGCACACTTTACAGCTTGGCAATCCAACGGTTCAATCAAAAGATACGCGAAGAGCAAGATGTCCCGTAAACCAGCCGGCAGGCATTTCCACCCGCGGCCAACAAGCAATTTCCCGCGGTCATAAGCACCGCGACCGCGGTCAGAAGCACCGCGACCGCGGCCAGCAAGCCATTCCCCACGGTCACAGCCATCCCGACCACGGCCAGCCAACTCCGAGCCCGAAGGCCCATTTCTGAAGCCCACAATGATTCCCTCATTTGGAGAAACCCTAAGTGACGTCCAGAGATGTCTTGAGCACTATAAATACATGTTTTAGGAACCGTAATCGAAAAAAAACCGAATCATTACCTTATATTTTTCTTATTGTTTTTACTTTAGCTTTTAGGGAGAGAGAGATTTGTCTCTTGAACCCTTGTTCTTTCTTTTTCAATTTCGGTTTCTATTCTACTTTTTAATACTATGTTTTTGATTTCGTTCATCATGTCTGAGTAGTTTTATTGTTGGGATTAAGGGATTTTCGACGGGGATTTATATGTTCGATGAGGATTCCATGAGCTTTTGAGCCGAATCTTAGAACTTTTTCTTCTGAATTCGTTTTTATTGCATGAGAGTAGCGTCATGAACTACAATCCGATCCAGATGCTTGGTGACACGAAAGTGTTCATCCGGTGTCAGATCTAGTTTGAGAGAGCAAAACAAACATAGGAGTGGAAACCTACCTATGGGCGATTTGTGAATGCTGACGAGTCTTAAACATAATGCATCTCTTCTTTTCCAGGGCCAGAGTGGAAACCTACTGGTCAGGGTTGAGAGAGATAGTTGTCTATGATCACGACAGTGGCGTATTTATACGTCCGTGACTCCAGTTCGAAAAGTTTAAGCTAAGATCTTATCAATTTTACTCTCTAGCAATGTTTTGAATCGTTTGTACCCCTGAGAAAACTTCCCTGAACCCCAACGCCTTCTTTCATATAGATTCACACCGTTTTTATTTCAAGCTTTAGTTCAATATTCTCATTCCTTTTTAGTTAATTTTCATTTAAGCAATTAGAATATCCGTTTTTCTCGTTTTTATTCATTTTCGTTAAGTTTAGTTATTAGGTCATTTCAATTTCCATAGTTTATTTTTAGATTCGTTTTTACATTTTAAACACACCACCAAATCTCCCACAAAACCGTTTGGTTCTAAACTTCCTTACTTTATATTTCTTTCAAAGGCTTTTTGCAGGAAAAGATCCTCCTTCCCTGTGGATTCGATCCCTAAGTACTACAATCGATCAGCTGTGCACTTGCAGCTATTGATTTCATTTAGGGTAAAACTTGACAACCCTCGACACACCGACAACCACATCATTGATAAACTCATAAATTTCAATAGTTGGATAATGGTACTTTTGAAAAAAAAACTTATCGATCACTTTATCAACCATGACCATTATTGTTATGTGCATCAATATTTGCTGATATACAACATTGCAATACCATAGATCTTTAAATTGCAGGTTGTTTCAATGTGTATTTTTCAAACACCATTATAGTTTTGTACTCAATTTTCTTTATATTTACTAGAAAAAGTATCAATTCTGAAGCATAAGTAAACTAAAATGTCATTAAAGGAATTAAATTAATTAGTAAATATCTAAACCAAAACAAATAAAATAAATTAGCATTTTCTTAAATTCTGAAAGACGGTCTTGTATACAACATTCAAATTATTTATTTTATGGCTTACCCATAGTATCTGTTATCAGAATTTTTAAACCAGCTCTCGAAGTAACACATGAAATAGCCACATAAAGTTGTCCATGGGAAACAACGGGTTTTGGTAAATACAGTCCAACCTTTTGCAAGGTCTGTCCTTGGCTTTTATTGATAGTCATCGCATAGGTGGGGGGAAACAAACATTCGTGGGATCAAGACCTTTTGACCAATATACTCACCAGTTATGTGGCTAGCTTGAATAACATGTTTGGCCAATTGTGTTACCAAGAATCTTGTTCCATTGCATAAACCACCTCCAGGGTTAATATTTTGAAGCAACATAATATGTGTTTCTATTTTTAGTTTTAATTGATGGTTCGGCAATCCCGAGATCTTAATAATATTAAGAAATTACTGGGTGTAGACTTTTTCGTCAATCTTATCCTTATCATAAGTATCAATACTGTCCTAGCTAAAATATGTATGTTCCTCACCTAGAAAAATATTAAACAAAGTTTACTAAGTATGACTTAAAATAACAATAAGAAGCTCAAGTGTAAGATCATATATCTATATGTATAAAGTGTTAAATATGTTTACCTTGTATTTCCGACAACATGTATTCGTTTAAAGTAAATAATAGTATAGACGCCTTTGTACACTTTGTTCTTCCATATATTAAACCATCATTTACAACATGTCAATATATTCATCTCCACCTAATATATAGACCTTCAATATCAAAAGAAAGGAAGCTCATTTGACACAAGAACATCTAAGTGAAAGGTTCAAAAGAAATATTAACATTCCATATCAAAAGAAAAGAGTCTCAGATCGTCTAAAAAAAACCCATCTATTTTTCAGTAGTAAATAACGTCACCAATAACGTAACAAGGCTATTTTTATCAATAATGTTGGAGACAAATTCGATCATTTCTACATGGACAAATCATGTGCTTGCACGTGGCGTCCATGGCTTTTTTGCAGGTACGGTCTCCCCGGACCAAATTAAGAATGCCGGGATCTAAGAAAGTGTAATCCACACAAGTATCCAGAGAAAAACGACAGCCAGCGAGACAATCTCGACAGCCCGATCCTAGTATCAAAGGATCCAAGCTAGGTATAAATATCTTCCTAAGCAGGAAGCACTATTCAAATTTCTCTACACTCGACAATTGGAATATGCGCTTGACTAAATCAATTGCATATACCTTTGTAAACCCACGAGATCGACATTTAATTCTCAGTGCTTACACGTGTCAGGTGATAGTGATCACACACAGGATACAAAGGAAGATAGAAGCTTAGCAAAGACCATACCATGTCTTAACCGCCAAACTTAAACCATATATTAAGAGTGAAAGAGACACTTCAAGGGCTGGTGTCGTAGCTTGCGGAAGATGACAAGGAAAGTTGGTAAGAACAAGATTCGTATCCAACCACGCTGGATCCTAGACCGACCCGCCAACCCGACAATCCGAGGTTCAACTCGGTATATTAAACTGGGTTAGATAAAACTTTATGAATACTTAACATTTTCCAACGAGAAAGGGGCTCAATCTTTTTGCTACCTTTGAGCTTATGTTTCTCTCTATATACTTGTAACTTATAAGGTCTAACATTCCCATTTTCCGGTCATCGTTCTGACCACCTTCTCACTTCCAGTCCACGGCGGTTCCTAAAGTGTAGAGCACTTCCACCTTCAAAATTTTACACTTCTTAGCTTTTCCACATAAAGAGTCCACTAAACTTAGGGCCGGGTAGAATCATTCCTTCCTAAGAGCTTTTGGCTTGTTTGATCTTCCACTTAAAGAGCCCATTAAACTTAGTGGTCTTTTCTTTTACTGATTTCTAACTTGAGCATCAAAGAGCCATCGCATCCCTCGTGTTTTCTGGGCCTTCATGTTTTCTCTTTTTTTGTAGGAGACTGCCTCTCGAGAGGATCAAAAACTCTCTATTCAAAATTCTTTATCTGAGTTAGTAAACGGAACAAGCCTCAGATCTAGGGAAAAAACCAGGATCAAAGACGACCGACCTGGAGGTGAGAAAATATGGGCGCATAAAATGCTAGAGCCAAAGACCTCAAGAGTGAAATAAATACGATCAAGCCATAGGGGGTTGAATCCTGACTACCAGACGAGAAGAATTTAGGAAATTATCAGGAGAAAGCGGAAAAAATAGTGAGAAGAGACGACCCAGACAAGGCCAGGGATCTCGGTAAACGACCGAGGAGGATTCGCTCAATGCCCGCTTCACTCCAATTTATGAAGAAAGGAACGAAAAGTGGGAAAAGGTGGAGGCGCGAGTACCGCAAGTAGTAAAAAGCAGCTGTCACAGAAAGAACCCAAACCGCGGTGCGGGTATCATTGATCCGGCTGGCACAAAACGATGAATGCTCCACCTTTAAAGAGGAGTTACTCGCTGTGGTTTGCCATACTTCCATGCAACATTTACTCTCAGAAAAGGCACATAAGATGAAACAAACTCTCATATGCCAGTTGACCAAGCAATTTATTCTCATATACCTGCGTTATAAAAATTAATTTAGTTTTGAATTATTTTTAAATCAGAAAAGAGAGAAAATACTCAGTCACTCTTAGAACATCATAATAATTACTGACCCAACCAGTGATGGGTCAAATATCCACATCCAGTTAGCTATATCAGATCCGATTTTGGGTCTAAATTTGAATAACCCTAAATTCGAATCTCTATCATTTCTGGGAATTTTGTTCCATTAGGTACAACTACGAGGGTACTATGAACAAGGAGTCTCCGATTTTCTAAACTGATCACAATCTTCAAATTCGCCTCAGGTTTGTTCTTCGGTCTTCTTCGTTTTTGCCCTTTCACTGTTGCTTATCTTAGGCAGAAGGCTTACGAATGAATCTGTAGTGTCTGATACCTGGGTTTAGGAACGAGGAACTGAAATTAGTTTTGCCTTAAAAATTTGAGTTCAGTTCACTTTGATTGATGTGAGGGGTGATAATTAGATGTGTCTTAACTTGGTAGAAATACTGTAATGGCTTCATTCGGAAGGGATAGTGAGTCGCTTCAATTAATGATTTTAGAATTACCTTTTAGAATGAGCTTTTCTGAAGCATCATAAGATTTCTAGCACACTCCCTTCTAGTCTCTTTCAGTCTTTCTCTTGAGTAACTGAAAACTATGTTGTTCATCCCTCTCCGGCGTTTTTGCACATATCTGTTGATATAAACTTAAGAGAGAATGCCGGAGGTTAGAACATAAAGGTTTGGGTTAAGGGTGTGGTACCAGCTAAAGGTGAACTGGCCATCTAGGACAAAAAAAGTGAAAGGGATGAAATCCTCCCCCAGACTTAAATCACACTGTTCCCCGTGTGAAATAAATCAGTCAAGGAAGAGAAATAGAGTATGTAAAAATTAAAAAAATTGAGGAAAAGAAAACTTACCTGGTGTTGGTGTTGGATTGTGAGGTGGTTGTGGTGGTGATTCTTGACCAAACTTGGATGCTAGGGATCCAAAACAGATTTGGTCAAGGTGGTGGTGGAAGTAGCCAAGGATGGAATGGTAGTGGCCAAAGGTGAAATGGAGGTTGCCAGGGTGGAATAGAGGTGGCCAAGGTGGCCGCCTGTGGTGGCCACGAGTCGGAGCATCATCAGATAGATACCAAGATCATCGTCATCCAAAATAAACAAATGTTTATTTGTTTGCACTACTACCGGAATATAACTCAGTTTCAATTTTCTTGATGATTCTCCTATCCCAACCTTCTTGCATATCCTACCCACTAAATTGGAATAGCTTATTTCCTCTAAGCTTGATGTCTTAAACATTATACCGTATATGGAACCTTCTTTTGAAATCCATTTATCATCGGTACATGAATAATTTCCTCCATAATCAAACAATACATTTGTTATCATTGTGTTCTGAAAAAAAAAAAAATATATATATATATATATATATACACTGCATATCAACTTAACTCATTAATACCAATTGTCCGAGTTATACGAAAACTCCTACTATAACCAAATTGTTCTAGTTGTCTTGAATCGGCGAATTTGGTGTACAAATTAAATCTCATTACGATTAAACCTCACCAGTCAATTAAAAGAGCATATGCGACCCAATGTGAATAAAAAAAATGAACTCTCCCCATTTTGAATTGCCCTATTTTGTAAATCGAAATTATATCCAAACCTCAATTGTTCTTGGGCAAAATCGAATCAATTCGCGACTTCACAAAAAAAATACAGAGGCCGAGGATGAAAAAAAACTTACCTCGTCCTTTGGCGTTGGAATGGAAGAGTAAAAGCCCCGTCGAATTTCCCGAATTAAAGTGGAGAGGAGATGTTGCATGCAAACCAAGTTTTCAGATTTCAGCAAACCCAGGAAAGTAGAATAAGACCAGAATCGACCTGATTTCTGATTGACTTAAATATTGGTCCGAAATGTTTTAATTGGCTGAAACCTCTCTATTTCCTATTGGTCAGCATTTCCCTCCAGCACTTTTGATTGGTTGAAACCTCCAACACTTTTGATTAGTTGAAATTATCAAGAATCCCAATTATTCATTTTAGTTGGGCTTCTTGTTAGGCTTTTCCATTAATAGAATTGTCACAAAAAAGGGCAATATGGAGATAACAAGTTTCATTAAAATGTTTTTATTGGCTGAAATCTCCTTCTTTCCTATTGGTCGACAATTCCCACCAAGACTTCTGATTGGCTGAACATTCTTAATTCTCATTGGTCGATTATTCATTTTCCTAATTCACAATTAAGGGTAATATGGGGATAACACATTTCATTAAAAGGAAGGGAGACCATCGCTGGTATGAGAGAATAAATTTGGTAGGGTAGATTATTTCATCACTACTTATTGATAGACGAGAATTCGACTCGGTATATTAAACTGGGTTAGATAAAACTTTATAAATACTTAACCTTTTCCAACGAGAAAAGGGCTCAATCATTTTGCTACCTTTGAGCTTATGTTTCTCTTTATATACTCATAACTTATAAGGTGTAACAGTCTCATTTTCCGGTCATCGTTCTGACCACCTTCTCACTTCCAGTCCACGACGGTTCCTAAAGTGTAGAGCACCGTAGGGGGTTGAATCCAGACAACCAGACGCGCAGAAGAGAGGAAATTATCAGGAGAAAGCGGAAAAAATAGTGAGAAGAGACGACCCAGACCAGGCCAGGGATCTCGGTAAACGACCGAGGAGGATTCGCTCAATGTCCCCTTCACTCCACTTTATGAAGAAAGGAACGATAAGTGGAAAAAGATGGAGGTGTTGGTACCGCAAGTAGTAAGAAGCAGCTGTCGCAGAAAGAATCCGAACCGCGGTGCAGGTATCATCGATCCGGCTGGCACAAAACGATGACTGCTCCACCTTTAAAGAGGAGTTACTCGCTGTGGTTTGCCACCCTTCCATGCAACATTTACTCTCAGAAAAGGCACATAAGATGTTGACTAAACAAGATAATACCGAAAAAAGACTAGACGACAGCTGGTGGAGAGGAGAGAATCCCGGAATGTAAAAGGTAAAAGGTGACAACGGAAGATTTCGGGGTCACGGCTGTTCAATCCCTTTGACCGCCCCGTCTAGCAGTGAAAAAAATGCCCTAGGAGCCATCCTCCAAGATCCCGCTCTAAAAGTGTCTATGATGATAATTCGGAGGTGGGTCGAAGAAGTCTTGGTGGACCAAGCAAGTGCAGTTAACCTCATCTCCCAGCCCATTTTCGAGAAGATCAGAGGGGCCTGGGGACTACTCTCCTCAACAAGAAAATTTTAACTAGATCTGAGGGGAAGCTCAACAAAGTGTTAGGGGGATAATGCTCCACGTTAATGGAGATGGGGTCATGAAATTGACCATCTTCCTGGTAGTCAGTATCCATATCCTATATTTAAAGCTGTTAGAACAACCTTGAATACTGGAGATGGGGGCTTCAATATTGGCGCCCAGCGTTTGATCAGGTTCCCCGCAGGACAAATAATGGAAAGACTTAGGGAGCAGGCCATCCATAGCATGCGCAAAGAATCAGAAGTGGAAGATACAACCTATCGGGCATGATACAGCATCAACGAACATCCATTGCTCTAACAAGGAAGAAGAAGGAGTTTACCAGAAACCGATGCAAACTTCTGAGGGAAGGACACGGTTCCTGCACGAGATAGCCCACTACCCTTGGAGAGGGGCGATAAGACCCCAACTATGAGGAAAGTGTAAGGCGTACCTTGGAGAAGAATAAAGATCAGCAGCAACAACAAAGGGTACGGAGTCAAACAAAATATGGAAGAACTAAACATATAGTATAAGGAAAAGCGTAAGAGACTCAGGTTTGAGACATTCACACAAGGAAACACAGTGCAAACAAAAAAACAACAAGAGAAAGAGGAGAAAAGCAAAACCCAACAATAAAACTACTCAGACATGATGAACGAAAGCAAAAATATTGTATTACAAAGCTGTGTAGAAATCGTTATGATAGAAGACAAAGAGGGTTCAAGAGATAGATCTCTATCCCCTTAACCTAAAAACTAAGAAAATGAAAGACAAAAACTTAAAAGCTGCAAAAGGAATAAAATTGTATGTGTCTCTCTCGTCTAGGGCTCCAATAAACATGTATTTATAGTGTCCAAGTCGTCACTTAGGGTTTCTCTAAATGGGAGAATCATTTTGGGCTTGCAAATGGGCTTCAGGGTCGGACAGACTAATCTCCGCAGTCGGGAAGGACGGGACCGTAATGAAATGGCTGTTGGCAGCAGGTAGGAAAGCTTTCTGACTGGTTTATGGGACATCTTGCTCTTCGCGTAACTTTGGATTGAACCGTTAGATTTCCAAGCTGTAAAGTGTGCTGGAAAACTAGTAGTTCCTTCTTTAAGGTCTCCAAAATTGAGCTGGAAAACTGACAGTGAGAAGGTCTTCATTTGGGGGTGAAATTCTAACGGTTTGAGTCTGAACTATGGTCTTCTATCCATTTTGTTAAGTTTTTACCTAAGTTTCCTGTAAAGAGTTTTGGAACTACAAATACTAGAAAAACATAATAAAAACACTAGAAAGCAATAAAAAACATAGAAAACGTTTTCCAAAACGAACGATAAAAGTAGTCAAAATACGGTGTTATCAACTCCCCCAGACTTAAACCTTTGTTTGTCCCCAAACAAAGCAATAGTCTAACCTGGTTAAGTGAAAACAAAGATAGGAAATGCACAAATCTCAGAGACATGAACTCCTAATCTAGGACCATAGATCGTGCATCAATCCACAACTTAGTCTAGACAATTCTCACCAAGACACAAAAGATACTAGTCCACTTTTTCCGTCATGCAAAACTTAAACAATCTAAATCTCGATTTCAGTCAACTAGCTCTCTACATTCATTAAGTGCAAAATTGAGTTCTCATCAAAGACATCATCCAGGGTAGATGGCGTTTGGCATTAAGAGCTGTTTAAGTGGTGGAGTTAAAGTGTCTCAGATTACCTGATAAATCTGGAGGATGCAAAATATTATGCAAAACCACAAGAGAGATAAGGACCTGTTGATGACCGCAATTTTCAGTCACTTCTTCTTGTCCAATGTTGTTGCAAAATCCTTCCTCCTTTGTTGTGAACAGCTGTTCCCCCCAGACTTAGATCTTTTCCTGGAATCAGAAAAATGATCTACAAAACTCCATAAAATTGAATTCCAGCTTGCCTCAAAGATAAAATCGACCCTCTTAGACTCTCTAAGGTTTTATTTCCTTTCCTTTCTCATTTTTTTTTCTTTTTCGGATTTTTTTTTGAAAGGGAAAATAACCTTTTAGAGAGAGAGAAAGTCTAAGGAACGAAAATGTACCAATGTTTGGCGATTTTTCTGAGGACAAGCTGATTTTTGTCCTTTGTTGAATCCTTCCGGTAGAGTTTCCAGCAAAATTGCAGTTCTTCGTCTTAGTGACTGAAAACTACGTCGTTCATCTTTCTCTCGAATGTTTTTGCACATATCTGCATATAACACAATGGAAAACAAGAGTGCATGTGGTTCGAAAGAGGGTTGGAAAAGGTGGGGAACTAGCTAAAGATAAGCTAGCCATTCAGGCTCAACAAAGAGTGGTAAAAAGGTAAAAGAGTCCTGAATGTATGATTCATTTCCCTGGTCTAATGCTTTAAAGAGAGAGTTAAGTCCATGTTAAGTCCAAATAAAATAGAGCTAGTGTATTCATTCATCTAAATCGAAATCATTCAAATTCCTATGTGGCACTTCGTTATAAATGTGCTTAGCTACCGTCTAGTCTAGTCCCATATCATTAATGAGCATGTCACTAGGAACAGCTTAAAAGCACACAGTCAACTATCATTGATTCATGTCCAACATTTCCTTTAAAACGTATTTTTCACTGTTTTCGAAAAACTTTAAGGAAAATACAAAAAGTGTAGATAATGCAAGACTCATGAAAGAAAACTGGTTAGAAAGGGATGAAATCCTCCCCCAGACTTAGATCACACTGTCCTCAGTGTGAAACAAGTCGAGATTGGATGAGAAAAATGCATAGATAATCGAATTTGGTAAGCCAAAGAGAACTTACCTGGATTTGGGATGCTGGTGGAAATGAACCGGATCCACTCGGAAAGATGTGGGAAGGTTATAAGTGGTGATGGGAGGTGGTGGGAAGTGATGAATGAGGTGTAGTGTGGCTTGGTGAGGTGGAATGAGGTGAAGTTGGTGGTTTGGGGTCGGGTGTCATGTGAACGACCATTGGCCGCGGTCAGACCTCACGCAACCGTGGTGAACCTATGCCTGGCCACCGTCAGAAAGATGCAGCCGTGGTCGAACTAGGCTTGGCCGCAGTTTGGACTCATGTGACCGCAGGGACTTAAATGCGGCATGTTTCTTGCTTCTCCTTGGTTTTTGTTGGGCCGAGCAGTCATGGACCATCCTTCTTTTTGGTTTTTTCGGTTTTTTAATTTTTTTGGCTTTTTTTATTTATAAGAAACACCTGAAACTAATAAAAGAAAAGGATCAATAGAAAAATAAAGAAAAAATCTAAAGAAAACTATACCTAAATGGGTTGCCTCCCATTAAGCACTTCTGTTTTACGTCGTTTAGCTCGACTTTGGTGTAGGACGTGACTTAGTCCAATAAAGAAGACCTTGTCCTAAGACAAGTCTTTTTAGAAATCTCCTTGTTTTGCCTAGCAGGTTTTTCATCACTCCAAAGCTCTTTTTCAAACTCCTCGGTTGCAGGACGTTTTCCTGCTTTGCTGTTGTAAGGGACAACTTCTGTGAAGACATCTTTGTCGATATTAGCAAATGAGATCCTCCGGTTTGGCCAGTCCATTATGGCTCCAGAAGTTGCTAAAAAGAACCATCCGAGAATCACTGGATGTGCTGCGTCTCTTGTTTCCACAATGTAGAAGTCGACAGGCACAATGCAATCTCCTATTCTTAGAGGAATGTCATGGGCTATTCCTTTAGGTGTTGCATTGGAATCATCAGCTAGACGAATCTTCGCCTTAGTCCTGCGCATGTGCTTAATACCAAGTCTCAAAGCAATTGCCTTGGACATCATGTAGAGACAAGCTCCAGAATCACAAAGTACATTGTTAATCATTTCACTTCTAATAGAACAAGAGATGAGAAACTGACATCGACCTTCGATTTTTTGAAGTGTTCGACCAGGTCTACCTCTTCTGGCATGATTGAACAAGTCTTCTATTTCAGGAATGGATTCCTTGCTCTCTCAGAAGTAATGGCCTATCATGAAGTCTTTGCAAGCCCTGGCAAAAGTGATTCATTCGGGCAAGTTTCGAACTACATTATTGAACTCATCAAGCTTTTCTTTGCTGATTTTGTTGGTGTAGTAGCTGCATTCTTCAGGTTTTTGAAGGTGAATTGAGTAAACTGCAGCATCAGGTGATGTCCTGGGAATAGACAGATGTCTGGCTCTCCCAAAGTAGGTTCGGATATCCTCCTTTGTCTCCTTGCTGTACCTAAAGAAAACTTGCAAGCAACCAAGATCCTATAAATCTTCGAAACCTTTATAGAGAGGTGTCGTCTTCACAAACTTGTTGAATTCAATGAGTCTTTCTCTGGAGATTGGTGCTCCTAGTTCAACCAATCTGTCTGGATTGCTTCCTTCCACGAACAGACAATAGTCTTCGTCTTCAAGGTATTGTCCTTCATACTAATCTTCATAAGATAATACTATGCTGCAAGGAAGTACCTCATCTTCTTCTTGAGATGTTTTGGAGCTGTTGGCGTACACTGTTTGTTCGAGAAAAAGGAGTTCTGACCATTCCAGCAGGTGCATCTAACGAACATTGGCCTGTAAGAATAGAGGAAGACTGAGGTGAATCTGACCGATGGTTTACTGCAGGTAGAGAACATACGACCGCGGTGGATGGGCTTATGGCCATGGGTAGAGGACTCACGGCCGCAGCCGGACGGCTGTTGGCCGCGGTCGCAGGAGGTGCGACCGCTGGTGAGGGACTCCGAGGTGGTTTAGTCGTTTCATCTTCTCCTTTACCTTCTAAATGGTTTTTTGGATCTTCACACTCTCTTTCCTCTTCTCTTGGGTCAAGATATTAGATGGGAAGTGTCGAACCATACGTTTTGTGCCCTTGCATAAGCTTTTCAACTTTTTCTTCGACTTCATCAAGAGCATTAGACTACTTTGTCTATGGTTGAGTCAATCTCTTCTGCTTTGTCTCAAACCTTGTGCACTCGATCCCAAATCTCTTCCACGTAGGAATATGTCTGGTTGTTATGATCATTGATAGTTTCTTCTGCTTCATCGAGTTTGATCTCTAAGGCACGGATGTTTCCACTAGCCTTACGAATGTTGACTTCGTTCTCTCCAACTCGTCCTTCAACTGCGTCTATTCTTTCTTTGATAATCTCGGCATCCTTGTTGCCTGAGTCTTGATGGATTTGACTTGAGCATAAAGATCTTCAAGCTTCTTATTGAAGTGATTTGACATGTTGTCAATTCTCTCATGAAGGGTGGCTCTAGAGATGGCTTAAGCTGCGATGAACTGCTTGATTATGGCTTCAAGTTGCTCCAATCGATTACTAAGCTGGACGTTCTCATCCTACTGGAGAATCTGGTGAGGTAGGCGATGCATAGGTGATCTAGGGTTTACCATTTGAGGCGTGTAGGGATCGTCCAGGAATGCTCAATAGTTCGGATTTGAGTTTCAAACTTCATCGAAGAGGTAGTGTATGTATTGCTTTTCTCTGCGTCTGGTGGCTTCAGGGGTGTTGTAAAAACCTCCCTCTTAGTAGGGATTTTGATTTATAGGGTTCATTGCTTCGGGAACTGAAACAAAAAGAGCCGAAAATGGATATAACCTGAAAAGGGTTATAGAGTCGATTTACCAACCTTTCTTAGGGTTTTGCAGAAAAGAAAACGTGTGCCTTCTCCGGCAACAGCGCCAAAAACATGATGTGTGCGGTGAGGGTGTGTCAAGTTTTACCCTAAATGAAACCAATAGCCGCAAGTGCACAGCTGATCGATTATAGTACTTAGGAATCAAATCCACATGGAAGGAAGATCTTTCCTGCAAAAGCTTTCGAAAGAAATATGAAGTAAGGAAGTCTAGAACGAGAAAGGCGATTTTTGTAGGGGTTTTGGTGGTGTCTTTAAAACGTATAAACTAATCTTAATGGAAAAATACAGGAATTAAAATGATCTAATAACTAAACTTAAAGAAAATGACTAAAAATGAGAAAACGGCTAAACCTAAATTGCTTATATGAAAATCGGCTAAGTGAATGAAATACTAGACTAAAAACTTGAATTAAAATCAATGTAAATCTATAGAAAAGAGGCACTGGGTTTTCAGGGAAATTCTCTCCGGAGGATGAACAATTTAAAACATTGCTAAAGATTAAATTTAATAAGATCCTAGCTAAAACTTTTAGAACTCGAGTCACAAATGTGTGAATACGCCATTGTCGTGATCATAATCAACTATCTCTCTCAACCCTGACCAGTAGGTTTCCACTCTGGCACTGGAAGAGAAAAGATATGATATGCTTAAGACTCATCAATATTCACAGCTCTCAAATAAGTAGGTTTCCACTCGTATGGTCGATGCTCTTCCCGAACTAGATCTGGCCTCGAATGAAAACTTTCATGATGCTTCTCTCATGCATTATAAATAAGTTTAGAAGATACAGTTATAGGATTCGGCTTCAATAGCTAATGAAATCTTCATCAAACATATATAGCTTCCATCGAAAATCCCTTAAACCCAACAATAAAACTACTCAGACATGATGAATGAAAACAAAAACATTGTATTAAAAAGCTGAATATGATAGAAGAACAAAGAGGTTCAAGAGATAGATCTCTATCTCCCTAACCTAAAAACTAAGAAAACGAAAGACAAAAACTTAAAAGCTGCAAAAAGAATAAAATTGTATGTGTCTCTCTCGTCTAGGGCTCCTAAAAACATGTATTTATAGTGTCCAAGTCGTCACTTAGGGTTTCTCTAAATGGGGGAATCATTCTGGGCTTGCAAATGGGCTTCAGGGTCGGACAGACTAATCGCCGCGGTCGGGAAGGACGGGACCGTAATGAAATGGCTGTTGGCCGCGGGTAGAAAAGCTTGCCATCTGGTTTACGGGACATCTTGCTCTTCGCGTAACTTTTGATTGAACTGTTAAATGCCAAGCTGTAAAGTGCGCTGGAAAGCTGGTAATTCCATCTTTAAGGTCTTTAAGGTCTCCAAAACCAGACGGTGAGAAGGTCTTCATTTGGGGGTGAACTTCTGACGGGTTGACTCTGAACTGAAATCTGGTCTTCTATCCATTTTGATAAACTTTTTCCTAAGTTTCCTGAAAAGATTCTTGGAACTAGAAATACTAGAAAAATATAATAAAAACACTTGAAAGCAATATAAAAACATAGAAAAAGTATTTCAAAACGATCCATAAAAATGGTCAAAATACGGTGTTATCAGAACCTGTTGAGAAACAAGATCCAAATTTTCCAGCAAGGCCCGGTCGAATCTTTTTATGAAGCTTGAGAGCATTTTAAGGAGCATGAGCGAGATTGCCCACACCACGGATTTACCGGATCAAGCCTTCTGAGCACATTCTATAGAGGATTGCAACCAAAGTACAAACTTTCACTTGACACAGCCACCAATGGAGATTTCTGACAGAAGACAATCGCACAAGGAAGAGCCCTCATCGAAAATCTTGCTCAAGCTAACAGCAATGATTTTCCAAAATATGATCGTTCAACAAAGCTGACCGGAGCAGACAACATACAACAAAGATATTACCGACCTGAAGAACATGATGAGCTAAGTTTTCAAGAGCCGTAATCGTCCAGTCCATGCCTGTGAAATCGCTAATGACATAAAAGATGAAGGATTTTGTGAGACCGATCACAATCCAGCCTTTCAAGAAGAAACCGTGAACTATGTAGGAGCACAAACACCATACCCGAACCTGTTCAACAATGACTTCAATAACAATTTCCGAAATGCCAACTCCATCAATCTCTCCTACCGGAATCCAGATGTAGAGAATCCCCAAGATCAGTACTACCCACTGTAGAAGAAACCATTCCAAAACAGATTTCAAAATGGAAATTTTGGAGGAACTGGAGGCTTCCAGCGGCGACCGCAGTACAACTGCCAAGGCGTAGGATTCAACAATCAACTCGGAGAACAGCAAGGAGCAACAACAAACCAGATAGCTTCGCAAATCAGAAGACTTGAGCAATCAATTCAACAACTTGTCATGAAAAATGAGAAGACATCCAAAGATATAAACACGAAGGTCGATTGTATGTGCAATGATCTAAACAAGAAGTTTGAAGCCCTGTCCACCCACGTCAAGAAACTAGATATTCAAGTCGCCCAGACAGCTGATTCCATGAAGAGGCAGAATGGAGCTCTTCCTGGGAGAGTTGAGGATAATCCTAAAAGGTTATACAATGTTATAACCACATTGTCTGAAAAAGAAACAGCAGCCGATTAAGAAGACAAGGAAACCCCAGTTTCGTGCCTCTCTACAAAGATGTTGATACAAAGCAACCACCTTTCAAGGTATCTCAGCTTTCCCCGCTTCAAAGGCTTACCAAAGCCGATGATCCGAGACGTTTCTCTTTCTAATGTTTCATTTCAGGAATCAAGTTCACAGATTGCCTATGCGACTCTGGAGCCAATGTCAACATCATGTCCAAGACTTTTTGATAACTAGAGGTTTTTAGGCTCTAAATAGGGGTTATCAATCCCTTAGCTGTTGCAGCATAAAGGGTTTATCAGTTCAATGTGTGGTAGACACTAGAATATAAGACAATTTCTTAATTCAAGCAAATGGTGAAGATTGTTTGTGACTAGTGCCTAAAACAAGATTGAAACTAAAACAAAGATTAATGATCAAATAAACAAGTAAGCAATGACAACTAAACAAGATGAGATGATATGAAATGATGGGAGCATGAGATTCTAGACATGATAGTTGGCTAGGGTGCTTTGGTGCTAAACTAGAGGTGCTAATGACAATGATGAGATATGAATCAAATGATTAAGAACTCTAATCTAGATTAATCCTCTCATGAAGGTATTAACCTCTACACTAATCCATTTTCAAACCAAATCATCATTTGTGAAATATGAATCAGTGAGCATTAATAAACAGTTCTAGGAGATCATTCAAGCAAATAACAATACATCATCATGCAGCAAAAGCTTAAACTTCTAATACAGCTCTTTCAGAAATTTCATCAAACACTTTTGGTGCATGAAATTCCCAGAATCTAGATCTCAAGTGATATGCAAGGATCTAGCCTAGAGAACAGCTGTTTAGAGAGATGAATCAATGAATCTAGCCCTAAGCACCCCTAATCTAACACTTTAGCACCCTAACCTACACATCTAGAACCTCATTAAGATGACTACTCACTAATCATACTAGTCTCTTTTAAACCTTTGCAAGTTGAGAAGATTGGCATGATTAATGATGAGAAATGTAGATGGAGAAGATGGATAATGATTGATTTGCAGCTTTAAACACAAAGATCTCTCAAACTCTTTTGATTAGAACCCTTAAAAATCGATATTACTCTTCTAAAAAGGGAGACTTTCACAAAAGAGGCAAGATACAAAAGGAATAAAGCTTAGTCCTTAGGGTAAAATCCTAAAAAACTATATATATATCTTAACACAAACTGGGTCAGCCTGGAACAAGCCGGGTCCTAACCCGGCTTTGATTGGTAAAATGACGAGTGTGCGAGTTGGTCAGGTGCTTCCCACGTCGCATGCCCAAGTCGCACAGCCACAGAAACAGTCTTGTGAGCCTGAAGTCCTTCTATTCATGGAGATTCTTTCTGACAGGATATACTAGCTCATTTTATTTGACCTTAATATTGATATCTAATTTTCTCATCATTGATTTTAGGCAGGCATTGAGATATACATCTAGGACATCTGTTCCCTCATTTTTACCACTCTTTCTTGTCCTAGATGGCCAATTTATCTTTAGCTGGTACCATACCCTTACCCAATCCTTTATCTTCAAACCTCACACATCCCCTCTTTAGTTTATATCAGCAGATATGTGCAAAAACGCCGGAGAGGGAGGAACGACACAGTTTTTAGTCACCCAAAGGGAAGGCTAAAAGAGATTTGGAAGGGAGGTACATCGGCAATGTTAAGCCATTTCAAAAGGCTTGCTCTTAGCGGTTATTTTTCATGTCCTCTAAGACTCTATATTTAAAGGTCTTTCCCCTTTATTAAAAAAAATAGAGAAGAAAAAGAATAAAAGGGAAAGAAACAATAGCCTAAAGTCTTAGATGACCGAAATTTTTTGAAGTAAAAGGCGATTAGTATGCATCTATGATGTGGTCATCTACCCATCAAACGATCACAAAGAGACCCCAATGACCTTAGACGAACCAGACGGCCCATCCGAAGCCGAAAGATTCCTTATAGAAACTAAATCGAAGAAAACAATGGAGCATAAAGGCGAGCCCAACAGAACTAGAGGTGAAAACTTGGAGTTTCACCAACCAAATGTCATCAATGGAGGATATGATCGTGCCAAAACACTTTTGGGTCGACCCAGAAATGAAGTTACCCAAGAATCAACTCAAACTCTTGGCCAAAGCATGTTCAAGCCACCCAAGAAGACCCATACGCCTTATTCAGCACTGATGAAGTCCGAGATCAACTGTTCCAGCTCGACCAACACTTGTATTACAATTCTATCTCACCTAGTGAACGCCACAAAGTGGAATCAGTCCATGTGATGACCAACTTCTACAATTTGGATATACGTGCCGTAATTGGAGGTTGCCTATAGAACCCGGAGGATTTAAGCTGTGAACTGACTTGTTACGGATTGGTGATTCATCATAAAATCAGAGACAATTGGAATCAAACCAATACCGGTTATGGTTGGGAAGTTATTCACTTTACAATTTGGAAGTTCTGTTTTAGACCCAATTGCGCACCTAGGCCGAAGATTGTACTCTACAGCCCGACTCATCCACGTTCTCAGCCCAAAGTACTTGGAGAATATTGTTCGGTCTTTCCTGGATTCAACAAGCTCAAGATCCGGAGATTTTCCCATTGGGTCCTCAAGTTACACCCAATTTCCCAAAACGGGTTAACTTGGTTCCGTTTATGGCAGGTCCGAGCTCTGACTGGTTTAGTTTGCTATCTACAAGAGTTTGGCGCCCATGAGAGACCCTAAGGCAACTAAGGAAGCTTAGAAACACCTTCCCATGCACCAGCACCCACAGGATCAGGCGGATCCTCTTACAAGCTTACTTTTCTTATATGGCCGCATTCACACTTGGTGCCATAAATCACCAACAGCACTTTTCCTATGAATGCTAAGACTTGGAAGTGTTTTATGAAGATCAGAATGTTCCAGAAAAGCTCAATTATACCCTAAAATCAAAGGCGTCATCACATTTTCATATTTGGCCGAGATTCTCTCATTTAGAGCCTAACGGCTAGTTTTTGATTAGCTTTGATTTGTTTCTTTGTGGTTTAGTCCATTGTAAAAACTCACCTTTCAATCCAGAAGTATACTTAGTATTCTTATTTTCTTTCAAAGTGTTTCTTTGCAAAGATTGTTCTTTTCTTTAGAATTAAGTGTGTGATTCACTTAGCTCTATAGAAGCTGCGACCTAACTTGTTTATGTGATTCAAACAACCTATTTTGTTCATAGATTGAGAGAGTCAATCATCCCCCATCGATTGAGAGAGTCAATCATCCCATAATCACCCCATCTCTACCATCTATTCCACCTTCCGCCAACAACTTTGTGAAGACTTGACGTGATTCCAATCTTATATCTTTGGTATCAGAGCACAATTTTCTATCAAGGTGTTTTTGTTCTTTATCTTTTGTTTTCTTTATTTCATCTTTCATAAAAAAAAATAGTTCATTGTTTTCCTTGTTTCTATTTCTCATAATATCTTAAAATCTATAAAACGTTCTTTTTTGTTTCACCGATTTTGTTTATGTTTCTCATTGTTTTGTTATTTGTATTCTCATAAATTTTTTTTTTGTTTTGTTCTTCATTGATTTTGTTATTTTCTTCTCTCATAAACTAAAAACCAAATAAAAAGCTTGATGACTCTTCTCTTTCTGTTTTGTTTCTTTGTTCCAGCTATTTAAATTTTCGTTTCACAAAAAGAAAACCACAAAAAAAATATTTGTTGCTTTTGTTGTTTTCCTTTTGTTATAAACTCGAAAAAAATCCTTTTGTTATTTGAGTTTTCCAAATTTGTTAGTCAAAAAAAAAATTGCTTTTATTTGTTTCGATTCTTTAAGAAAAAACTCAGAAAAGAAAAAAAACATTTCCTTTCTGTTATTTAAATTTTTGAATTCTTTTTTTAGTAAAAAAAACAAAGATAATCATTTCCATTTATATGTTCTGTATTCTTTCCTTTTGTACTGATTTAGACATAATACGGCCTCTTCCTTTTGCTTATGCGAGGTACGAACTTTAGAGGCAGCAATGGGAGATTCAGAAGAAGATAATCCTTACCAAAAGGATTTTGAAGGAAATTGGAGCCAAGAGAAAGATCTTTAGCAAGGCATGAGCACATATGAGTCCGACCAGGAAGCTGATTATGAATCTCCACCATGACTAGGACATGATTATTCAAGCTATGGAGATGAGATAGATGGTGAAGGAGTTGATCCTGAACTACCAGATGGCTACTCGTTCAGTTTACGTAACCCCAAGCCATATATTCCTCAAGCAACAACAACTTGGAGCCAGCCAAGTTTACAATTTTATAAGAATTCTTATGGAGAAGATACAGATGAAGAATCAGCTGATGATTCATATATGGAGTACTAACACACACCACGACAAGAGCAGCGTTGCTACATCATGGTACCATGTCCAACACGAGCCAATACCATCTCAGCTGTGACAAAAAAACTGACTAGAAAGAGAAGTAGTTACAACTCCAATTCTCTTATATATCTTTTCAGGTCGTAGCAAGGATCTCAACGAAAGCAACATGAAGAAGTGGCTGCGCGTAAACCACATCCCCAAGGAGAAGAAACTGTCACATGCCCTAATTAAGTGCCCTAGTTGGTGATGCCTATACTTGGTCGCTTAAAGAAAACACTCACACCTGAAAACCAGTGTCTGATTGGGGAGATCTAAAAGCAAGGATGTACCGAGAGTTTGTGAAGAAGCACAAAACTGGCAGCAGCATCCCACCAAAGCCCACACAATACACCACACCAAGGAGAGTGATGATAACACCGCGGTTGCACACTGCTCAGCCTGAGCAACACAACACGAAGAGGTGCCCACAAGTTGCAACTCACATGCAGAGTTCAATACCAAAAGGTGAGCTGCAAGACAAATCTCAAGGTAAGACCTCTAACTCGTTGAAATTAAATGAGCGAGTGTGTTATAGATGCCATAAGAGAGGTCACTTTGCTGCTGTTTGCCCTGAAAAACAAGTAATTAAAATTGTTACACCTAAATATAATTAAATTCAAATGAATTAAGCACTTGTTTTGTTCAGCCTAGTTTTGAGATTTTCAATTCATGATTAATGCACTTGTCTTTGCCAAAGGTTTTTGATGCAAGGCAGCACTATGAAGAGATCAAGACGTGCCAGTCTGCCCCTGAAAAAGTTGAAATTGTGACCAGCTTCATTACAATACAAGAAGAGCCACCAGATTTCACATTGACAACTAAGAGTTTTGAGACTCTTAAGGAGGTTATAAATCCCCTTAATCAGTTATAGCATAAAGGGTTATCAATCCAACAATGTGGTTTAGACACTTATCTATGAGATAGTTTCTTAATTCAAGCAATATGAGTGATTTGGTTGGTAACAAGTGCTTAAAATTAAAACTAAACTAGAAAATACCAAGTGATTAAAGTATATTAAAGCAAGCAATAACAATAAACAGGTGATGATGATATGAATATGATGAGGAAAGACCTTAGAAGAGATAGATGGTTAGGGGGCTTTAATGCTAAACTAGAGAGCTAAATGAACAAACAATCAAGCAAAACCATTTAACATAGACTCTTAAGTAAAATAATCCTCTCATGAAGGCATTAAACTTCTATGCTAATCCTCTTTCATACCAAATTTCCATTTGAGAAGCATGAATTAACAAGTATTAGGAATCAGACTAATAAGTCATTTAAGCATTAAACAATCACTCTGATGGGCTTGCGGGCCTAGGGTTTGTTTTTAACAAGCCCGTTGGTCCTCAAAAAGTTTTAAATTTTATAAAACCCTAGTGTCTGCAAGTGCAGAGATGTACGTTGTAGGACTTAGGGTGTCAATACACAGGGAGGATGTCTAATCTGCAAGAAACAATAAACTGGGAAAGTAAGCAAAGTCATAAACTCATGGGATTTGGGGTTGTTGGTTAAGAATCCTAAACTAAACCTAATCTAATATTCACAAGTAACAAGATGCAATGAAAATGAATTGTTAAAAGACTATCTTAAGCATATCGACTCAAACTATAGACTCTAAACTCATAGGTGGCGATTTAGACTTCTCCAGTTTACTCTAATCGATGTTTGGTGGCATTTCTAATTAGCTTCCGGGCGATTTATCTTCATCTGTTTCTGGGATCTGCATGGAACAAGAATAGACATTTGTATGATAACCAACTCTCGCCATCTTAATAGACTAATCACTCAGATCTGACAATTAACTCTCGCTCTCATGCCAGAACTAAGATCATGCATTAAATATTGAATTCTTCTGCTCACATCTTCTCTACAGGTAGCTATCGACTCCTATAGCGACTATGTTCTTCTGAAGCTAGGTATGGATGATCTGATATAGCACTCTCGTGGCTCTGATCGATCTTAAGTTCAGAGAATACGTCATGAATCTACTCTCATGCAATATGAACAACTTAGAAGAGATGAGATCCAGAATATGGTTTAGAAACTTAGAAATCCTAATCGATATGCTTGTCTATCGAAATCTCTTCAAACAACTTGACTCTCTGGGACAAATCTACATGATGCAAGGAATGATTAAAGACATAAAAGAGTGCAAAAGATGAAACAGAAAAGTTAATTAGATAGAAAGGAGAAAAAACAATGGATCAGGGGAAGAATCCCCATCTCCATCGCCTAACCTTAGAAAACAAAGTTTGGTGGCTCAAGATCTCATTACAGGAGCACACACCCGTTTAGAGCTGCTAAGAAATATAGTTATAGGTCCCAAGGTATTCCAGGTCTCATTTAGGGCTTCTATGAAGAGGAATGGCTAAGTGGGCTTTGATGTTGGGCCTTGTGGCTCGTCGTTAGGTCCATTGATAACACCGTATTTTTACCACTTTTATGGATCATAATTATGTCTTATGCAGGTGTTTTAACTCTGTTTTCAATGGTTTTTAAAGTGTTTTCAATGTTTTAGAGTTTCAAAAGACTTTTCAGGAAACTTGGGCAAAAGATATGCAATTTGGAACAAATGAGCAATTTTGGATAAATGCAAACCGTCAGAAGTATGTCAAGGGATGAAGACTTTTTCACCGTCCGATCACCCTCAAAATTTGAGACAACATAGAGGATCGAACCAGCTTTCTAATGCACTTGGTTTGGAGACAACCCAACGGTTAGATCTTCAGATACTCCCGATGCAAGAATGAAAGAAAATGCAGTTCCAGAAGAGAGCCATGTGCCGGGACCGCGGCCAACATCTGTTTTCGTGCGGGAAGAGCCACCGCGACCGCGGACATTAGTCGTTCACTTTCCAGACGACTTAATTAAAGCCCAGATCGATTCCTTTCGTTATTTTTGAAGCCCTAAGTGTCTAGAACCACCCTAGAAGCTATAAATATCCCCTTTAGGTCATTCCTAAAGGTGTGTAGACAACATAAGATAGAAAGAGAGAGAGATTTCGTGTAACCCTAGAGAGAAGGAGCCGCTTCAGGAGAGACTATCGCACCTCCTTCTGCTTCTCCGTTCTTCATTCTTCTTCCCTGTTCTTTTTAATTTCCTGCACTTTCAATTTCGTTTATGATGATTGTTTACAATATGTTTGAGTAGTTACCCAGTTGGGTTTAAAGGGATTTTTCAAAGGGAATTTCGTGTGTCTTTGCTTATGAATCGATAGATTTAGGATTTATAATCTTCTAGATGTTCTTGGTTTGCCTTTAATCTTACTGCGTGATTCTTTGCTGGCCATTTAGAAGCCGATCTGATATGATATGTTGCGAAAGTTTTCATTGATTATCTGAACTAGGGTGAAACGAGCAATTATTCTATAGGAGTGGAAACCTACCTGTAGTTGAGTTGTGAATGTTGATGAGTCTTGTTCTGCTATTGCAACTTCTCCCTTCCAGGATCAGTGTGGAAACCAACTGATCAGGGTTGCGAGAGATAGTTGTTTAGTGCTGCGAAAGTAGGCTATTCATACTTCCGTGCCTCGAGTTCTAGAACATACGTAGTTGATTACCTTTATCACTTGTTTAAAATCGACATAGCTTAGTCCATGAACCCCTGCGAATCCCCCTTGATGCCCAACTTTTGTCTTTAATTGCTTACTACCTTCCTTCGATTTCCATTCTACATTTATTCGCTTATTACTTGCTTTCATTCATAATCGATTTTTACTTGCTTGCATTTGCTTTTGTTTTTAATTGCTTTTACTTGCTTTGCTTTTCAGTTTAGATTTCGTGACAACCAAAAACCCAAAACCAAAAACCAAACCTGTTTAGTTCTAGTCTGATTTAAGCATTGCCGTGAATTCGTACTGAAACAACTAAGTGTCTGTGGATCGATACCCTAAGTACTACAGCACACATCTGTGCACTTGCAGACATTTAGGGGTTATAAATTGAAAACCTGAAGCTTAGTAAAACGAAAAAAACAAACCCCGCGTTTACAACCGCATCAAGTTTTTGGCGCCGTTGCCGGGGACTTTGATTTGTTTCGTTGCGAATCCCAGCTTAAATCCATTAGAACACTTGTTTACTTTTAGTTTTTCTTTTAATTTTTTCAGGTTTCTCTGCGATGAGAGACCGGGAACATATTCCCGGAACTTTTGGTGATCCACCATATCGTGTGGATGGTGATCCGATCGACGACGATGAATTGACTGATGATGAGTTTGAAGAACCGATCTATGATGACAATGAGCTAGTCGGATCGGCAAAACATGAAGATGATGATGAACTGATTGGAAGTTTCGATTCACTCAAAAAGTTTATGGGAGATCGAAGAGCTATTCAACCAGCCTTACCAGAGGATGGCAAAACCGAAATCAAGGTACCATATATCCATTTAGTTCAACAAAATTAATTCCATGGTTACAATTCCGAACACCCGATTGACCATATCGAGACGTTTGAAGAATTATGTGCAACCATTACAGCAAATGGGGATTACCACAAGTGTAGTATTTTCCCATTCTCTTTGAGAGACAATGTCAGCAAGTGGCTAAAATCTTTAGAACCTGCTTCACTAAAAACATGGGCAGCGTGTAGAACTGCTTTCCTAAATTGTTTTTATACTAGAAATCGTTCAAATCTCTTAAGGAACAAGATAAGAACTTTTAAACAAAAAGAAGATGAAGATCTTTTAGATACCTTGGAAAGATTTAGGGAATACCAAAGAAATTGTCAACACCATGGATATACCGACGAATACCTGCTGGGTATCTTCTATCGAGGTATTACTGCAGAGTTGCGACACTCTTTCGCCACAGCAAGTAATGGAGACTTCTCAACTAGATCTGTAGAAGATGCTCATGTTTTCATCAAAAATTTCGCAAACAGCATCCGTAATCAAGCAACCTTTGGTAATTCTACACTTCCTGAGAAGAAAGAAGAGATCTCAGAAGTTATAAAGTGTCTCCATCACATAATGAGTCATCTTGTATTGCAACAACCAAATAAGGTACACAATACGTGTAATTTTGATGGTTGGGACAACCCAATGGATTCTTATGATCAAGAGATGATGAACACTGCAGCAGTCTATCAAATTAAAGATTTTCCATTCGTTTCTAATCACCGTGGGTCCATTCATCTGGACCGCGACCAAGCAAACTTTCACCGCGGTCGTGCTGGTTCTGACCGCAGCCAACACTCGTTTCACCGCGGTCGTGTTCAACCTGACGGTGGGAAACCATCTTCCGAACTTGTCTAGATATAACCTTCCGGACTAATCTTGGCTATTCAATCTAATCCTGTTCCATATCTTGTTTTCCCTCTTCTGAAGCTGAAAATCTAAACAAAAGAATTCTAGAGCTTGAAAAATCTAGGTCTCAAGAAATTAGTGATCTTAGATCTGAAGTAAAAATGATGCAAGAAGATTTCAGTGAAAAATTTTCCACCCTCTTTAGTCTAATGATCAAAACTAATTCTAAAAACATAGATAATTCAGAGGAGGAGCCAAGTGAAACGTCTTTCGAAAACTCAAGTGAAGCAGATCCCTCCGATCATGTGAAAGCTATCACACTTAGGTGTGGATTAGCTTACAAAGAGCCTGAATTTCCTAAAGATCCCGAAGATGAAGAAAAGGGTAAGGAAAAGGAACAAGAAAGAGAAAAAGTCACGGTAGAAGATGCTGAAAAAGAAGTGGTAAGAGAGAAGGATGGAGAAGAAGTAAGAGAAGATACATCGTGGGAAATCCTCGGAGAAGACCCGATCCCTCCTCCACCAACTCGTGTCTATAAACCTAAACCTCCATATCCTAGAGCCTTAAGAGCCCCTAAGAAAGAGAAAGAAAAAGCTAAGCTGAAAGAGTTGATCGATCAATTAAATGTGAGATTACCTTTCGTAGAAGCTTGTGCTATGATTCTTACTTTAAGAAAATAAATGAAAGGTATTCTAACAAATTCTTTAACTCTTGAAGAAGGCGTTATGATGATAACCCATGAATGTAGTTCTATACTGCAAAGCCGAATCCCTGAAAAGAAAAACGATCCTGGAAGCTTCGTGCTTTCATGCGCCATCAATGATGTAGCTTTTGAGCGTGCTCTCTGTGATTTAGGATCTAGCATAAACATGATGCCTCTTTCAGTAGCAAAACGTTTAGGACACCACACTTTCCAGCCCACTAAAATTTCTTTAGTATTAGCTGATCGTTCTGTTAGACAACCTGTAGGTATCTTAATTGATGTTCCCGTAGAAATCCAAAAATGTTCCATCCCCACCGATTTCGTAGTTTTAGAACTAGAAAGCAAACCTAAGGACCCACTTATTCTTGGACGACCATTCCTATCTACAGCCGGAGCTATAATAAATGTTCCTGAAGGAAAAATTGACCTTCATCTAGCCAGTCTAGTTATGCAATTTGACATGAACAAAAGTTTTGATAAACCGACTTTGGATGGCAAAATTTGTTGGATTGATGAGTTAGACGGAATTATTGAGGAAGTCTATGAATATCTGCTTCTAGATGACCCTTTAAGTGTCACGCTTTCACCCGCAAAAGATGAACGCAACTTCCTTGAAGAAATTTCGAGTGAATGCGCACGTATGCTTGATAAGTCCGAAACTTATAGGAAACCTCTAAACTATCTACACCTCCTAAAGGCACTGCTGCAGCAATTAATGATCCTTGGATCGAGCTTAAAGCCCCTAAAGTCGAGCTTAAACCTCTGCCCGTCGGACTTAAGTACGCTTTCCTTGGACAAATTCTACTTATCCTGTCATTATAAACTCTGGTTTGACAAAAGAAGAAACCACAATGTTGTTGACTGAGCTGAGAAAGCATAGAAAAGCCTTAGGATATTCACTTGATGACATACCTGGAATTTCTCCATATCTTTGTATGCACAAGATAAATCTAGAGGATAATGCTAAAAACTCAATCGAAAGTCAAAGGAGATTGAACCCTAATCTCATGGATGTTGTCAAGAAGGAGATTATGAAGCTTTTAGAAGCTGGAATAATCTTTCCTATATCATATAGCACTTGGGTTAGCCCAGTTCATGTTGTCCCGAAGAAAGGAGGAGTCACTGTCATTAAAAACGATAAGGATGAAATGATCGCTACAAGAACAGTAACTGGGCATCGTATGTGCATCGATTACCGAAAACTGAATGCAGCAACTAGGAAAGATCATTTTCCACTTCCCTTCATAGATCAAATGCTAGAAAGGTTAGCTAATCACCCATACTATTGCTTCCTTGATGGATACTCCGGAATTTTCCAAACTCCTATTCGCCCAGAGGATCAAGAAAAAACGACATTAACTTGTCCATATGGCACGTTCGCTTACCGACGTATGCCTTTTGGATTGTGTAATGCACCTGGTATCTTCCAGCGTTGCATGATGTCGATCTTCATAGACTTTATCGAAGATTTCATGGAAGTTTTCATGGATGATTTCTCTGTCTATGGATATTCTTTTGAAAAAAGCTTAGCCAATCTTGGTAAAGTTCTGCAAAGATGTGAAGATAAACACTTAGTATTAAATTGGGAAAAATGTCACTTCATGGTACGAGACGGAATCGTGCTTGGGCACAGAATTTTGGGAAATGGAATTGAAGTTGACAAAGCTAAAATCAAAGTCATGACCAGCCTACAACCGCCCACAAACGTAAAAGGCATTCGTAGTTTCTTAGGACACGCAGGATTCTATAGGCGTTTCATAAAAGATTTTTCTCAAATAGCTAGATCTCTTACGCGTTTGCTTTGCAAGGAAACGAACTTCGAGTTCGATGATGAGTGCTTAGCCGCATTTCATAAGATCAAAGAAGCCCTGTCTCCGCTCTTGTCGTGCAAGCACCTGATTGGGAACTCCCATTCAAAATCATGTGCGATGCTAGTGACTATGCAGTCGGAGCAGTGCCTGGCCAACGAAAAGATAAGAAACTGCATGTAATCTACTACACAAGCAGAACTCTTGACGAAGCTCAATGCAATTATGCTACAACAGAGAAAGAACTTCTAGCTGGTGTATTTGCATTTGAGAAATTTCGTTCTTATCTCGTAGGTTCTAAGGTTATAGTTCATACTGATCATGCTGCAATCAAGTATTTAATATCTAAGAAAGACGCTAAACCTCAGTTGATAAGATGGATCCTCCTACTGCAAGAATTCGACATCGAAATTCGAGATCAGAAAGGAGCAGATAATGGAGTTGCAGACCATCTTTCACGAATTCGAGTTGAAGAAAGATTGTCTTTGAATGATAGTTTGCCAGAAATAAACATCTATGCAATAGATACTACCCCCACCAATGACAATACCGCACCACCACGTCAACTCATACGAAGAGCAAATGCTTTCAACACCCCATGGTTTAGGCACATAGCAAATTACCTAGCAGCTGATGTAGAACCACCACAATTCTTTTGGGTATAGGAAGAAAAAGTTTCTGAAAGACGTAAGACATTATTTTTGGGATGAACCCTATCTCTACAAGGGATGCGCTGATGGGTTTTTCCGAAGATGCGTGGCTGAAGAAGAGATGGAAGGAATTTTATTCGGATGCCATAGCTCGTCTTACGCAGGACATTTCACAACCTTCAAAACCGCTTCAAATATCGTACAAGCTCGTTTTTGGTGGCCTACTTTGTTCAAAGATACTCAAGCTTATATATCGTGATGCGATAAATGCCAAAGGATGGGGAACATAAGCAAAAGGAATGAGATGCCTCAAAATTTTATTCTCGAAGTCAAAATTTTCGATGTCTGGGGAATAGATTTTATGGGACCATTTCCTACTTCGTTTGGAAACCATTACATCTTAGTAGCAGTAGACTACGTCTCTAAGTGGGTTGAAGCAGTCGCTAGCCCCACCAATGATGCGAAAGTCGTCATGAAACTGTTCAAATCTGTAATATTCCCGCATTTTGGAGTCCCTAGAATTGTGATAAGCGACGGAGGATGCATTTCATCAACAGAGTTTTCGAGAATCTTCTTAGAAAGAATGTAGTTACACATAAAGTTGTTTCTCCATACCATCCCCAAACCAGTGGTCAAGTAGAAATCTCAAACAGAGAAATCAAGTCGATTTTGCAGAAAACTATTGCAGTTCATCCCAAGGATTGGTCTACCAAGCTTGACGACGCACTATGGGCATATCGAACAGCTTTCAAGACACCGTTAGGAACAACACCATTCAATCTAGTTTACGGAAAACCATGTCACATTCCAGTAGAGTATAAAGCGCAATGGGCTATCAAGGAGATGAACATGAATCTGAAAACAGCTGGAGAAACAAGACTACTTCAACTTCATGAGTTAGAATAAATCCGACACAATGCTTACGAAAACTTGAAGATCTACAAGGAGAAGACTAAAGCATATCATGATAAGAAGATTATCCATAGAACTTTTGCTCTTAACGATAAAGTTATTCTTTTCAATTCTCGTCTTAAGCTTTTTCCAGGAAAACTACGATCAAGATGGTCTGGACCCTTCACGATAAAGGAAGTCAAGCCATACGGAGCCATTGTTCTGTGGGACAAAACCGGAAATTCATTTACAGTGAATGGACAGCCTGTAAAGCCATATCTGGCTGAAGAAAGAGAAGACGAAAGAGAAGTGACGTTTTTGATTGATCCATCATCGGCCAAGGATGAGATCAAGGAGTGTCACGACCCCGGTTAAGTCTAATCAAGCAACAATGTCAAGCTAACGACTTGAAACAAGCGCTTAGTGGGAGGCAACCCACTTGGTATTTTATCTATTTCCCTTTGACCTTTATTTTATATTTCTATTGCTTTGTTTTTGTTTCATTTAATTTCAGATTTTCAATAAGGAAGAACAAATACAAAAGACAAGCAGCACTCTCCAGCACGATAAGTTCACTTAAACATTTCAACTTTTCTATTTTATTTACCATTCTTTCGAAGATTTATCACACTGAGGACAGTGTGAAATAAGTCTGGGGGAGGATGTTCATCCGTTACTTATGAAATTTGATTTGTTTTGAGTTTGTTTTGGACACATAAAAAGTTTTCAAAAAGTTTTTCAAAATGTTTTACATAAAATTTTTCAAAAATCGTTTTCAAAATGTTTTCAAAAAGGTTTTCAAACCAGGAACACAATAAACAATACTATGATGATTCAGAACAGTGTGCTTCTACGCTATTTCCTCGGTTTTTGCTCTTTTTTTGATTTAGGCCTAGACTAAGCGGTAGATAGAATACCTGCATTACGAAATCCCACCAGAGGACTTCTATTTATGGAGATTCTTTCTGACATGATATACTAGCTCATTCTATCTGGACTTAATTTTGACTTAATTTTCTCATTGAAGCATTAGATCAGGGAAACGAATCATACATTCAGGACTCCTTTATCCTTTTACCACTCTTTGTTGATCCTGAATGGCTAGTATACCTTTAGCTAGTTCCCCACCAAACCTAACCTCTTTCAAACCACATGCATTCTTGTTTTTCATTGTTATATATGCAGATATGTGCAAAAACGTCAGAGAAAAAGAGGATCAACGCAGTTTTCAGTCACTAAAGACAAAGACCTGCGATTTCATTGGAATGATTTCACAAAAGGAGAAAACTCAGTTTGCCTTGGAAAAACTTCAAAATCTTGGTACAATTTTGTCCCTTAGACTCTCTCTCTCTATAAAAGGTTGTTTCCTATAAATAAAAAAAAAAAAAATAATCGAAAAAAAAAAATAGAAATAGAAGGGAAAGGAAATTTAAAACCTTAGAGAGTTTAGGAGAATCAAATTTTATACTTAAGGCAAGCTAGAATCCGATTATATGAAGTTTTGGAGATCATCTTTATGGTTCCCGGAAAAGATCTAAGTCTGGGGGAACAGCTGTTTACAACGAAGGAGGAAGATTATGCAGCAACAATTGGCAAAGGAGAAGTGACTGAAAATCTGCGGTAATCAACAGGTCCTTCTCTCTCTTGCGGTTTGGCATAATATCTTGCATCCTCCATATTCTTCAGGTAACTCCACCACTTAAACAGCCTTTAATACCAAATTCTGTCTACCCTGAATAATGTCTTTGATGAGAATTCACTACTACACTTAATGAATGTAGAGAGCTAGTTGACTAGAAGTTAGATCTAAAGATTTTCGCATGACGGATTAACGGACTAGTTTTACTTGTATTTTGGTTAGAATTTTCTAGACTAGATCCAAATAGATGTTTCACGATTAGTTATGGTTTAGAAGGACGGTCACTGAGATATTGTTTAGTTCCTGCGATTTAATAAAAAAAAAAACAAAAAAAAAATTTCTTTCCTGACTTAAGTTTGTTTGAGGACAAACAAAATGGTAAGTCTAGGGGAGTTGATAACACCGCGGCCAACACCTGTTTTCCCGCAGGTAGAGCCACCGCGACCGCGGACATTAGTCCTTCACTTTCCAGACTACTTAATTAAAGCCCAGATCTATTCCTTTTGTTATTTTTGAAGCCCTAAGTGTCCAGAACCACCCCAGAAGCTATAAATACCCCCTTTAGGTCATTCCTAAAGGTGTGTAGACGACATAAGATAGAAAGAGAGAGAGATTTCGTGTAACCCTAGAGAGAAGGAGCCGCCGTCTTCGAAGAGGAGCCGCCGCAGGAGAGACCATCGCGCCTCCTTCTGCTTCTCCGTTCTTCATTCTTCTTCCCTGTTCTTTTTAATTTCCTGCACTTTCAATTTCGTTTATGATGATTGTTTACAATATGTTTGAGTAGTTACCCAGTTGGGTTTAAAGGGATTTTTCAAAGGGAATTCCGTGTGTCTTTGCTTATGAATCGATAGATTTAGGATTTATAATCTTCTAGATGTTCTTCGTTTGCCTTTAATCTTACTGCGTGATTCTTTGCTGGCCACTTAGAAGCCCATATGATATGATATGTTGCGAAATTTTTCATTGCTTGTCTGAACAACGGTGAAACGAGAAATTATTCTATAGGAGTGGAAACCTACCTGTAGTTGAGTTGTGAATGATGATGAGTCTTGTTCTGCTATTGCATCTTCTCCCTTCCAGGATCAGAGTGGAAACCTACTGATCAGGGTTGCGAGAGATAGTTGTTTAATGCTGCGAAAGTAGGCTATTCATACTTCCGTGCCTCGAGTTCTAGAACATACGTAGTTGATTACCTTTATCACTTGTTTAAAATCGACATAGCTTAGTCCATGAACCCCTGCGAATTCCCCTTGATGTTGTCTTTAATTGTTTACAACCTTCGATTTCCATTCTACTTTTATTCGCTTGTTACTTGCTTTCATTAATAATCGATTTTTACTTGCTTGCACTTGCTTTCGTTTTTAATTGCTTTTACTTGCTTTGCTTTTTAGTTTAGTTTTCGTGACAACCAAAAACCCAAAACCAAAAACCAAACCTGTTTAGTTCTAGTCTGATTTAAGCATTGTCGTGAATTCGAACTTAAACAACTAAGTCTCTGTGGATCGATATCCTAAGTACTACATCGCACATCTGTGCACTTGCAGACATTTAGGGGTTATAAATTTAAAACCTGAAGCATAGTAAAACGAAAACAACAAACCCCGCGTTTACAACCGCATCATCCATCGAGGGTGAGAGTCTTCCAGGGCAGGTAAAATGCATGTTTACCGCGGGTGAGAGTCTTCCGGGGCCGGTGAATTTGGTCAACTTGTTCTCCATGTATCTTTTGATTGCACCGTTGGATATTCGTGATGTTAAGTGCTATGGAAAGCTGGTTATCTCCTCTCAATTGTCTCCAAATTTGAGCGGGTCGGACGGTGAGACTTCATTTGAGGCTGAACTTCTGACGGTGTGACCTTGAGCTGAAAACGTGGATTTCTTCCATTTTGCCATCATTTTCCCTAAGTTTCCTGAAAAGAACCTTGAAACTACAAATACATGGAAATCATAATAAAAGTTCATAAAACTGATTAAAACCTTTGAAAAATCATATGAAATTAATGGTGAAAATGGGTACAAATACGATGTTATCAACTCCCCCAGACTTAAGACTTTGGTTATCCTCAAACAAAACAAGATCAAATCTGGAAAATATCATTCAACAGAAATTAGAGGGAATTCAAAAGTATCAGCAACCATACTTCTAGACCTTAATTATGGACAATGCATCAATCAGATCAAGTCTAGAAGATTCTAACCAAAATACAAACATAACTAATCCGTTAATTCGTCATGCGAAAATCCACATACTTAGAACTAACTTCCAGTCAACTAGCTCTTAACATTCATTAAAGATTTCAGTGATTCTCATCAAAAGGATATTAAATAAGGCATTAAAGGTTAGGTATCAAAAGGCTTTTAGTGGTAATGCTTGATGTGTTTAGGGTTACCTTTTTCAAGAGAGACATGACATTATGCAAAACAGCAAGAGAGAATGGAACTGTCAATGCCCCCACAGTTTTCAGTCACATTCTCCTTGCTTCAAGATTTCTGATCTCCTTCCTTCAGGTTCTCCTTATAACTCCTCCAGACTTGGATTTTTTTTCCATGTTGTGAATTTATAACTCCTTAGGTGAATACATATTGCCTTGGCTCAAATGATTTCGGCTTCTAAGACTCTTTAGGCTCTTGGTTTCCTTTCCTTTCTTTCTTTTTCTCTTTTTGATCTTTTATTTTTGGAAAGGGGAAACTGCCTTTTGACTTAGAGTCTTAGGGAGCACAAATATTACCTATAAGAATGAGCTTTTTGAGACATCATGAGGCTTACTGTGGTTGCATGGTATACTTCCTTCCTGGTTTCATTCAGTCCTTCGCTTCACTGACTGAAAACAATGTTATTCCTCCCTCTCAAGCGTTTTGGCAAATATCAGTCGACATAAACTTAAGAGAGAATGCATGAGGTTTGAACATAAAGGTTTGGGTTAAGGGTGAGGTACCAACTAAAGATGAACTGGCTATCTAGGACAACAGAGAGTCGTAACAATAAGGTAAAGATGTCCTAGATGTATATCATGATGCCTTCTTAAAACCATTGATGAGAAAATTAGGTGTCAAGATTAAGTCCAAGTAAAATGAGCTAGTATATACTGTCAGAAAAGATCTCCATTAATAGAAGTCCTTTGGCGGAATTTCGTAGAATAAGTACTCTAGCTACCGCCTAGTCTAGTATTAAACCTTGAAAGATTTTTTTTATGAATGTTTGGTGTATAAGAAAACAGGTTGGTTATCATCATCGATGTTGTCATTATTCCCTCAAAATGTATTTGACCTTGGAAAAGACTTTTTGAAACTCAAAAGACTTTTGAAAAGTTTTAGGAAAAACCGAAAAACTTGAAAAATTTTAAAGAAAAATGCAGAATGCAAAGGCTCATGCAAGAAAAGGTGGTTAGAAAGGGATGAAATCCTCTCCCGGACTTAAATCACACTGTCCACAGTGTGAAATAAATCAGACAAGGATGAGAAATAGAGTATGTGAAAATTTAAAAGATGAAGGAAAATAAAACTTACGTGGTGCTGGTGGTGGATTGTGAGGTGGTTGTGGAGGTTGTAGGATGTTGAATGGTGGATGATGGATGATGTGGAGTGGTGCTTGATCAAATTTGGACTGATTTGAACCAAGGTAGAGGTGGAAGTGGCCAAGGGTTGCGGAATTGGTGCTGGCCGCGGGTCAGGATGTCGCGGCCGCAGTAGGACGCCTGCTGGCCGCATGCCAAGTCTTTGTGGCCACGGAAAAACCTCTTCTTGCCACGGGTGAAGGCTTCTAGGCCACGATTGATAACACTTGATTTTGACCAATTTTTATGAATCACTTTCAATATCTTATGCAGGTGTTTTCACTCAGTTTTAAAGGTTTTTAAGTGATTTCTATGTTTTAGGATCTCAAAAGAGTTTTTAGGATATTTTGACAAAAGGAATACACTTGGGAGCAAAAAGCATAACTTTGTATAAATTCATACTGTTGGATAAATTAAGACCGTCGGGAGGCCTTCCCACCGTCTGATCATCCCCACATTTTGACACAAGATAGAGGAGACAACCAGCTTTCCAATGCAAGTGCAATCAGAGCAATCCAACGGTTAGATATTCAGATATGATCAATACACTGAAGGCGAATCATCACAGTCAGAAGCTCACCTGCGGCCAGAACATCATCCGCCGGGGGTGCTAAATTTTAGACTGCGGGGAGCTCAATTCCGAGCCTCAGAAGCCCATATCAAAGCCCAAGTCACTCCCGTCATTATTCCTGCAAGCCCTAGGCGTTCTCGAGGACTCAAGACACTATATAAACCCCTTTTTAAGTCGTTTAGAGGGGTGTGCCACATTTCTCACCAGGAACCCTAGAAGAGAAGCTCGCCCAGAAGAGGAGCCACCAAGAGGGGCACCATCGGCCCTCCTTCTTCAACCTGTTCTTCGTTTCTAAACTCTGTCTATTTCAATTCTCTGCAATTCTAAACACTCATGTGATGTTGAATTCAACTATGTCTGAGTAATTTCCCAGTTGGGTTTTTAAGGGATTTTTCAAAGGGAATTTCATGTCTTGATTTTATGCTGTATTCGATTTAGGGTTATTGATCTTCTAGGAGTCCTTCGTTCATTCTTATTCACTATGCTGTTTCTGTTCTTAGCCGCTTAAAAATTGATTTCAGTAATTGGAGCCACGAGAGTGCTGTATCGAATTACTAGACATATAAGTGATCCAGCGAGTTCGCTACAGGAGACGAAAACTACCTGTAGAGAATCGTGAGCGTGGATGAATTATGTTTACAATGCATGATCTTATTCGCAGCATGAGAACGAGAGTTAATTGCTGTGTTGAGTGATTAGATGATTAGGGTGACGACAGTTGGCTAATCTTATATGTGTCTATTCTAGTTCGAGATCCTCACTAGATGATTACCTTTATCGATTTGTATGTCTTTTGATCAGTTCATGAACCCCTGCGAAAACCCTTTGAACCCAGCGCCAGTTTCTCATTGTTTTACAACTTGTTTATTTCGATTTACACTTAGATTTAGTGACACCAAAACCAAAAACTCCCATTTGCCTGTTCTGCTAGTCTTAAGTCTTGATTGATCCGCACTGAAAGCTCAAAATCTCTGTGGTTCGACCCCTAAGTACTACAGCGTACATCTGTGCACTTGCAGATATTTAGGGTTATAAATTTAAAACGTGAAGCTAGAAGTAACCCTTGATTCTCTTAGCATCAAGTTTTTGGCGCCGTCGCCGGGGATTTTGATTCCTCTCGTTGCGAATCTGTGCTTAATTCGGTAGAACTTTTTCTAATTTTTGTTTTTCTTTGATTTTTCAGGTACTTTTTTTCGATGAGGGGTCAGGAGCATATCCTTGATCCTCTCGCTGAAGAGGATCCTTTTCTAGATGGTGATACATCAGATGCTGAGCTTAATGATCCAATCGATTATGGCAATGAATCGATTGGAGAATCAGAGTGAACAGCTAATTGGAGAATGTGATACACACAAACTTTTCGCAGATAGGCGAGCGATTCGACCACCCTTGCCTAAGGATGGCGACTTTGAGGCTAAGGTACAATACATTAGCTATATCAAAAAGTATAACGGTTTTTCTACTGAACACCCAATCGATCATATTGAAAATTTTGAAGAGCTGTGTTCAACCATAATGAAAAATACCGATTACCATACGTGTGTCCTTTTTCCATTCCCTCTAACTGGTAGAGCTAGTAAATGGCTTCCACCTGCGTCCTTGTAGACGTGGAAGGAGTGCAGAGAGGCTTTCCTAAGTCACTTTTACACCAGAGATCGTTCCAATCTCTTAAGGGACAAGATCCAAAAGTTTCAGCAGGAGGACACAGAAGACCTCTACGACGCCTGGGAAAGATTCAGAGATTACCAAAGAGATTGCCCACACCATGGTTTCTCTGACGAGCGCCTGATGACCATCTTCTACCATGGAGTTAATGAAGAACTAAAGTTTTCTTTTGATACCTCTAGCAATGGAGACTTTTCCACTAGAACTGTAGATGAGGCTCACGCCTATATCACTAATCTAGCTGGGTGTATAAGAAATAGGAGACTTCTAACCAAATCTAGACGTCCTAAAATTGAGGAAAAAGAATCATCTGTTAGTAAAGAACATCTTGATCAGATTAGAGAAGGCATTCAGAAGATTCTTAGCATGATTGGTCCGATTCATAACTCTAATGAGGGAAACAATTATAGCAAGCCTTACATTGAGAAGATGAATAACCTTGAGGTGGAGAGGAACTTCCAAAATCAGGAGAGCAAACCGCTGATGTTTACCAGATTGAAGAGGCTGAGCAGAATCAACCCCACCAGGGGTGGGAGCCTTTCAGCCGCAGCAAAACCGACCTCCACCGCGGGTGGGAAGTTTTTGGCCGCGGCCAAGAGGAGTTTCACCGCGGGTCAGAGCATTTGACCGCGGCCAGCCTAGTTTTCAACCTACCTTGCAACCCTCTTTTGAGCAAAGCCAATCTGATCAATCCAATCCCACAATACCTCCTTATTATCCTTTCTCCAAGATTGAAGAACTAGAAAAAGAGGTTGAAAGACTCAAAAAGAAAATGGAGAGTCAATCAAAAAAGCATGAAGATGCTATTAACAAGCTCTCCGCCCTTTTTCTTCTTCAGATTAGTGATGAATCAAAGGAGAAAGATTCCTCTATTAATGATCTTGATGAACCTTTTTCTGAAAGAATAAATGAATTGGAGACATCTGATCACTTAAAAGCAATAACTCTCAGGAGTGGTTTATTTTACAAGGAACCAGAATATCACAAAGATTTCGAAGAAGGAGAAAAAGGAGAAGTTTCGGCTAATAAAGAACGAGATGCAGCAGTTGAGAAAGAAAGAGATAAGGAGAAGGAAGACGCCCCTCAAGAAATTGCTGAAGAAGAACCTATGCCTCCCCCTCTGACTCGTGTCTACAAGCCCAAACCACCATACCCACGAGCTTTGAAAGGACCTAAGAAAGAGAAAGAAAGGGTTAAGCTGAAAGAGATAATCGAGCAGTTAATTGTGAGGCTACCTTTCATTGAAGCTTGTGCAGTGATACCTGCTCTTAGGAAATACATGAAGGGTATTCTAACAAATTCTCTAGCATTAGAAGAAGGCGTTATGATGATAACTCATGAATGTAGCTCCATTTTACAAAACCCTGTCCCCCAGAAGAAAGAAGATCCGGGAAGTTTTGTACTCTCTTGCACAATCAGGAATATAACCTTTGAACGTTGTCTATGTGATTTGGGATCAAGTATCAACATGATGCCTCTCTCAGTTGCAAAACATTTAGGATATCATACTTTCCAGCCCACAAAAATCTCACTGATTCTTGCCGATCGATCAGTCATACGACCAGAAGAAGTCTTGGTTGATGTATCAGTCATGATTGGAGAAAACTGTATTCCGACTGATTTCGTGGTGCTTGAATTGGAAAGAGAACCAAAGGACCCTCTAATTCTGGGTAGACCTTTCTTATAAACTGCAGGAGCAATAATCAATGTTTCGGAAGGAAAGATAGACCTACATCTAGGGAGTTTGATTATGCAGTTCGATATGAACAAAAGTCTTGAGAAATCCACCTTAGATGGCGGGCTCTGTCGGGTTGATGAACTTGATGTTATTACTGAGGGAATGTATGAAGAAATCCTTCTTGATAACCCTTTGAAAATCATCCTCACCACCACAAATGATGATCGCAACCTGCTCGAAGAAGTTTCAAAAGAGTGTGCGCAAATGCTTGATAAAGCCGAGGATTATGGAAAGCTTGTGAATTATCTGGACCTGAATGAGGAAACTCACATTCCTACTCCTCCAAAAGATACCTTGGCAGCTATAAACGACCCATGGACCGAGCTCAAAGCTCCAAAAGTCGAGCTTAAACCTCTTCCTGATGGGCTCAAGTATGTTTTTCTTGTACCAAACTCAACTTACCTTGTCATTATAAATTCTGGTTTAAGTAGAGCTGAAACTACTAAGCTGTTAAATGAGTTAAGGAAGTATAGGAAAGCCATAGGTTATTCTCTTGATGACATACAAGGAATCTCCCCAGACCTCTGTATGCATAAGATAAATCTTGAGGACAATGCAAAGAATTCGATTGAGAGCCAAAGGAGGTTGAATCCAAACCTGATGGAAGTGGTAAAGAAGGAGATCATGAAACTTTTGGAAGAAGGAATCATATTCCCCATCTCGGACATCACTTGGATTAGTCCTGTGCATGTTGTCCCAAAGAAGGGGGGAGTAACTGTTATCAAAAATGATAAGGATGAAATGATTTCTACAAGAACAGTGACGGGACATCAAATGTGCATTGATTACCAAAAACTGAATGCAGCAACTCGGAAAGATCATTTTCCTTTACCCTTCATTGACAAAATATTAGAAAGATTAGCGAATCACGAATATTACTGCTTTCTAGATGGTTATTCTGATTTTCCAGATTCCAATTAGACCAGAAGATCAAGAAAAGACGACATTCACCTGTCCATACAGAACTTTTGCCTATCGGCGAATGCCTCTCGGATTGTGTCATGCACCTGCAACCTTTCAGCGGTGCATGATGTCCATTTTCACTGATTTCATCGAAGATTTCATGGAAGTCTTCATGGATGATTTCTCCGTCTATGGGTCCTCATTCGACAGATGCTTGGCACACTTAGGGAAAGTTTTGCAGCACTGTGAAGATAAGCATCTTGTCCTTAACTAGGAAAAATGTCAATTCATGGTCTGCGAGGGAATTGTGCTTGGACATAAAATATCTGGATAAGGTATTGAAGGTAACAAAGCAAAGATTGAAGTCATGACTTGCCTACAACCTCCAACTAATGTGAAGGGAATCCGAAGTTTCCTAGGGCATGCCGGATTCTATAGGCGATTCATAAAAGGCTTCTCAGAGATTGCTAGACCTCTCACAGTTTGCTCTGCAAGGAAACAAACTTTGAATTCGATGATGAGTGCGTGGCGGCATTTCATAAGATCAAAAACGCCCTTGTCTCTGCTCCAGTTCTGCAACCACCTAATTGGGAACAACCGTTTGAAATCATGTGTGATGCAAGTGATTTTGCTGTTGGAGCTGTGCTTGGTCAGCGGAAAGAAAAGAAACTACACGCAATCCACTATGCGAGTAGAACTCTGGATGAAGCTCAATGTAATCACGCGACTACAGAGAATGAGCTTTTAGCCGTCGTTTTTGCATTTGAGAAGTTTCGATCCTATCTCGTAGGATCTAAGGTTATCGTCCATACTGACCATGCTGCAATCAAGTATCTCATGTCTAAGAAGGATGCCAAAGCAAGGCTGATCAGATGGATACTCCTCCTGCAAGAATTTGATATTGAAATCCGAGATTGGAAAGGAGCAGATAATGGAGTAGCAGATCACCTCTCTAGAACTCGAGTAGAAGAGAAACTCTCTCTGAATGATAGTTTGCCATAAGAAAATATCTACGCTATAAAGACTATACCTATTACCGCGCAAGAAAAGCCATCCCAACCTCCTATAAGGCAGTCAGATGCTTTTGACACCCCATGGTTTAGGCATATAGCAAATTACTTAGCTGCAGACATCGAACCTCTACAATAATTTGGCTATAAAAAGAAGAAAGTCTTAAAGGAAATCCGGCATTATTTCTGGGACGAAACTTATCTCTATAGGAGATGTGTAGATGGTTTATTCATAAGGTGTGTGGCTGAAGAAGAAGTAGAAGGAATATTGTTTGGTTGCCATAGTTCAGCATATGCAGGACATTTCGCGACTTACAAAACGGTTTCGAAAGTTCTTCAAGCGAGATTTTGGTGGCCTGCTATGTTAAAAGATATGCACGCCTACATCTCACGCTGTGATTCATGCCAACGAATGGGCAACATCAGCAAGAGGAATGAGATGCCTCAAAACTTAATTCTCGAAGTCGAAATCTTTGATGTATGGGGAATTGATTTCATGGGACCTTTCCCAACTTCTTTCGAAAACAAATACATCTTAGTAGTGGTAGACTATGTCTCTAAATGGGTAGAAGCAGTCGCCAGCCCTACTAACGATGCAAAAGTGGTTATAAAGTTGTTTAAATCAATCATTTTCCCTCGTTTTGGAGTTCCTCGAATTGTGATAAGCGATGGAGGATCCCATTTCATCAACAGATTCTTCCAAAATCTGCTAAAAAAGAATGGAGTCACGCATAAAGTTGCATCTCCATATCACCCTCAAACAAGTGGAGAAGTGGAAATCTCTAACAGAGAGATCAAGTCGATTCTACAAAAGACAACTGGCGTAAATCACAAAGATTGGTCTGAAAAAGTCGACAATGCACTTTGGGCCTATCGGACGGCATAGAAAACTCCTTAAGGAACCACGCCGTTCAACCTTGTTTATGGAAAAGCATGTCACCTCCCTGTAGAGCTGGAGTATAAAGCACAATAGGCTATTAAGGAGATGAACATGGACTTTAAGGCACCTGGAGAAAGAAGAATGCTTCAAATGCACGAATTAGAAGAAATCCGACATAACGCCTACGAAAACTCCAAGATATACAAGGAGAAGACGAACGCATATCATGACAGAAGGATCGTACATCGATCCTTTGCTCCAAATGACAGAGTTCTTCTTTTCAATTCTCGCCTTAAGCTATTTCCAGGAAAGCTACGATCGAGATGGTCCGGACCTTTCCCAGTAAAGGAAGTTAAACCGTATGGAGCACTCCTTCTTTGGGGTAAAAAAGGAGATACATTTGTCGTCAACGGACAACGTGTAAAACCATTCCTCGCAGAAGAAGAAGAAAGAGAAGCAATGCTCTTGGCAGACCCGCCGGGCTAGAGCATCATCAAAGTCAAGCTAATGACTTTAAAGTGGGAGGCAACCCACTTGGTATTTTACTTATTCCCTTTGATTTGTCTTTTTCTATTTTTGCTGCTTTGTTTTTGTTTTCTACAATTTCAGGTTTCTAAGCGAAGAACAAATAAGAGGTGAACAGAAATCACAAACTAGAAAGAACATCACCAGGTAAGCACACCTAAACATTCCAAATTTCAGTCCATCATTATCCCATCCTCTCAAAGATTTGTCACACTGGGGACAGTGTGATTTAAGTCTGGGGGAGGATGTTCATCCTTTACTAACGAAATTTGGTTTGTCTTGAGTGTGTGTTTCATAAAAGTTTTCAAACCGGTTTTCAAAACAGGAACACTGGAACAAAATCATATGCTTCTAGACTTTTCATGCTAGTATCTTTTGTGGTTAGTACTAGACTAGGCGGTAGCTAGAGTACTTGCACTACGAACTCCCACCAGAGGATTTCTATTCATGGAGACTTGTCATGACAAGATATACTAGCTCATTTTATTTGAACATAATCTTGACAACTAATTTTCTCATCATTGGTTTTAGCAGGCATCATGACACACATTTAGTACATTTTTACATCATTATTACCACTCTCTGTTGTCCTAGATGGCCAGTTCATCTTTAGCTGGTACCACACCCTTTACCCAGGACCATTATTTCAAAATTTATAGATTCTCTCTTTAGCTCTTTTGACAGATATGTGCAAAAACGCCGGAGAGGGAGGAACAACATAGTTTTCAGTCACTCTAGAGAAGGACTGAAGAAATTTGGGAAAGTATAGCATCAAGAATCCATCAAAGCTCAATGGTGCCTCAAAAAGCTTGAACTTAAAGGTAAAATTCGTGCTCCCTAAGACTCTACATCAAAAGGCGGTTTCCCTCTGAAAAAAAAATAAAGAAAAAAAAGAAATTGAAAAAGAGAAAAATAATGAAAGGAAAGAGAACCAAAAGCCTAAAGAGTCTAGGATGGCCGAAAATATTTGAAGCAAGGGCTACAAGTATTCAATTGTGAGCATTGGTTTTAAACCTGGACAAAAATCTAAGTCTGGGGGAGTCATGAGGAGAACCTGAAGAAAGAAGATCAAGAATCTTAAGGCAAGAAAAATGTGACTGGAAATTGTGGGGGCATAAACAGTTCCATCCTCTCTTGCTGTTTTGCATAATGTCTTGTCTCTCCAGAAAAAGGTAACCCTAAACACTGAAACCTCACCCCTTAAACAGCCATTTTGAACACCTAGCCTTGATTGCTTCACTAAAATCCTTTTGATGAGAACCACTGGAATTTATAAATGAATGTTAAGAGCTAGTTAACTAGAGGATAGGTTTAAGTGTGTAGACTTTCGCATGATGGATCAACGAACTAATTATGCTTGTGCTTTGGTGAGAATTTTCTAGACTATCCTTGATTTGAGCATAATGACTAACTCTGGTTTGGAAGCATTGTCTCTGAGATTTTGGTAAGTTCCTGCGATTTTCAAACCTCTTTTCCAGGTTCAGATCTTTGGTTTTGTTTGAGGACAAACAAAGGTTAAATTCTGGGGGAGTTGATAACACCTGATTTTCACCACTTTTATGGATCACTTTAAATATCTTATGCAGGTGTTTTCACTCAGTTTTAAAGGTTTTTAAGTGATTTCTATGTTTTAGGATCTCAAAAGAGTTTTCAGGATATTTTGACAAAAAGAATGCACTTGGGAGCAAAAAGCATAACTTTGGATAAATTCAGACCGTCGGAAGTTTGCTAACAAATAGAGGCCTTCCCACCGTCTGATCAGAGAAATCCAAAGATTAGATCTCCAGATATGGTCGATACACTGAAGGCGAATCATCACAGTCAGAAGCTCACCCTCGGCCAGAACATCATCCGCCGGGGGTGCGAAATTTTAGACCGCGGGGAGCTCAATTCCGAGCCTCAGAAGCCCATATCAAAGCCCAAGTCAATCCCGTCATTATTCCTGCAAGCCCTAGGCGTTCCAGAGGACTCAAGACACTATATAAACCCCTTTTTAAGTTGTTTAGAGGGGTGTGCCACATTTCTCACCATGAACCCTAGAAGAGAAGCTCGCCCAGAAGAGGAGCCACCGAGAGGGGCACCATCTGCCCTCCTTCTTCAACCTGTTCGTCGTTTCTAAACTTTGTCTATTTCAATTCTCTGCAATTCTAAACACTCCTGTGATGTTGAATTCAACTATGTCTGAGTAATTTCCAAGTTGGGTTTTTCAGGGATTTTTCAAAGGGAATTTCATGTCTTGAATTTATGCTCTATTCGATTTAGGGTTATTGATCTTCTAGGAGTCCTTCGTTCATTCTTATTCACTATGCTGTTTCTGTTGCTAGCCGCTTAGAAATTGATTTCAGTAATTGGAGCCACGAGAGTGCTGTATCGAATTACTAGACCTAGAAGTGATCGAGCGAGTTTGCTACAGGAGACGAAAGCTACCTGTAGAGAATCGTGAGCGTGGATGAATTCTGTTTACAATGCATGATCTTATTCGCAGCATGAGAGCGAGAGTTAATTGCTGTGTTGAGTGATTAGATGATTAGGGTGACGACAGTTGGCTTATCTTATATGTGTCTATTCTAGTTCGGGATCCTTACTAGATGATTTCCTTTATCGATTTGTATGTCTTTTGATCAGTTCATGAACCCCTGCGAAAACCCTTTGAACCCAACGCCTGTTTCTTATTGTTTTACAACTTGTTTATTTCGATTTACACTTAGATTTAGTGACACCAAAACCAAAAACCCCCCATTTGCTTGTTGTGCTAGTCTTAAGTCTTGATTGATCTGCACTGAAAGCTCAAAATCTCTGTGGTTCGATCCCTAAGTACTACAGCGTACATCTGTGCACTTGCAGATATTTAGGGTTATAAATTTAAAACGTGAAGCTAGAAGTAACCCTTGATTCTCTTAGCATCAGCGGTCAGCTTCTTTTCTTCTTCTTTTTTTTTTCTAGATGCATACTAAGGCTTGTCTAAGATAAGAAAAACAAAACTTTAATAGAAAAAGAAAGTTAAACAAAAATAAATAAGTACCTAGATGGGTTGCCTCCCATCAAGCGCTTTGGTTTATAGTCCTTAGCTAGACTTTGCAAAGAAAAAGACTTAGTTCAAATAGGATCTTGTCCTAAGACAAGTCCTTTTCGAAGTCCTCCTGTTCTGTCTTGCAGGTTCTTCATCACTCTAGGGTTCTTCTGGTTCAAATACCTGGGCTTTATGATTTCCTCATTTGTTCTTCAGTGGTGTAGCTTCATAGAAGATGTCCTTGTTGATATTTGCAAAAGAAACTCTTTGGTTGGGCCAATCCATGATGGCTCCAGCAGTTGCTAAGAAAGGCAATCCAAGGATAATTGGATATGAGTCATCTTTGGTCTTCACTATGTATAGATCGACATGTGCTATGCAATCTTCAATCCTTAGAGGAATATTTCGAGCTATCCCTCTTGGTGTTGCACTTGAATCATCTGCTAAGCTGATCTTTGTCCTGGTACTGGAAATGTGTTTAATGCCAAGTCTAAAAGCAGTAGATTTGGACATCATGTTAATGCAAGCTCCAGAATCACAAAGAATATTGAAGAATCTTTCACCTCTAATGTCACAAGAGATAAGAAATTGACCTTTGTCTTGAAATTTGTGCAGAGTTTTCGAACTGGTCTACCTTCTTGGGCTTATGTGAACAAGTCTTTCATCTCTTGGATAGACTCTTTGCTATCACAGAAGAAGTGGCCGATCATGTAGTCTCTACATGCTTTGGCAAATGAAATTCCTTCGGGAAAAGTTTTAACTACTTGATTGAACTCTTCAAGTGCTTCCTTGCTGATCTTGTTTGTGTAATCACTGGCTTCTTGGGGATCTTTGAGATGGATCTTGTAAACAGCTGCATCAGGTGATGATCTTCTGAAATAAGTGTAGATCTTCTCCTTAGTCTCCCTGCTGTATCTGAAGAAAACTTGAAGGCAGCCTTGCTTCCAGATGTCATCGAATCTGAGATAGAGAGGAATGGACTTCATAATTTGTTAAATTCGATTAGTCTCTCTCTAAATATGCTCTTGGTTATTTGTCCCCGGGGTTTGGATCTTCAAAAAACAAACCATACTATTCATCTTCTGAGAATTGCTCTTGAAGCTCATTGTCACAAGTGTAAACCATGTTGCAAGATGCATAAGTGTTGGATACCTCTTTTTCCTTTGATGCTTGTTGATATGTTCATAATTTGCATCATTTAGGTTGTATATATCATTCCAAATCATGTTATTTCTCATGCATATTAGGTCCTTAGGTGTTGTTTTAGGACTTAGGAGTTGCATTAGGTCCCAATGAGTCTTTGCATGTTTGGAGTGTTTATCAGGTATATTTGGAGCTATTTGGAGTTGAAAAGGTGAAACCAGGAGAAAAACGGTGATCAGAGATTGAAAGATGGTGAAAATGGATTTTTGGAGGTTCTCGGCGATTTTCATGTACCGCAGGATGTTTTTCTCAGCGTTTTTCATGTACCGCAGGTGAACCTCTCGGCCAAAACAAGTACTGCTGTTCAAGTTTCTCGGCCAAAAACTCCGGGTGCAGATACAACTCCGAAATCGCGTTACCGCAAGATCTTGCCAGCCGATTCAGCTTACAAGATCTTCAGAAAACTTGGAGATAATCGAGTCAAGAACACATGACAGTTCGAATCAGGGCATTTGGAGCACTGAGCTGAAAGATACGGTCATCGGAAGACAGACCTATCTCGCATCCATTGCAGAGCAATCCGATACACCTGAAAGATCACCTTTCCGGGGAACCTTCCGGTCCCATTCAGTTGTCCGGTGATTCATCAAAGTTGTAGAGAAGTGGATCATGGTTCCAGAGCAAGTGGAATCATAGGATTTGAAAACGTGAGTAAAGAGTTAAGCTCACCGGAAGACACGCCTGTCTCGCTACCGTTTTGGACCAACTCGATGAGCTCCGAAGATTGCAAAGGACGATGAACTTCCAGACCGATTCAGTCTACAGGGCCGTCATCAAGATTTGAGATATTTGAGTTCTCTTTCTAGAACGTTTGAGATCATTCAATTTGGAGCCATGAGCAAGAAGATAACGTTTCCGGAGTGGACACATGTCTAGAAGATTCTTTCTGACCGTGTCAATGAACTGCAAAGATGAGCCCTCCGGGGAACCTTCCACTTCCCAAGCGCTGAGGGTTCCTTCACCAAAGTTTGAGATGTTTGAGTGCCCTTTCTACTGCGTCTGGAATCAAACCGTTCGGATCTATATTCTGGGAGTTACTCTCCCGCGAATGTGAAGTGGTCCAAGGAGACCTGAAGCCGGCGAGATAGTCTTGCGACTTGGTTAACTCGCAATGCCTGGAGCTTAATGTCTGGAAATTGAGCTGGGTATTGAGATGTGCGAGTAAGGTAACACTGGGTAAGGTCAAAGGTTCCCAAGCAAGAAAAATACTAAGTCCACAAGCGTGCGACTTGAGTATGCGAGTTGGCCAAGCTGTGAACTGAACCGCATAAAGACTCGCAATTTACACCGACTTGAGCATGCGACTTGGGAGTAGCGAAGACCGTCCCGCACATATTTCTGAAGTTCTGTGCTACATGGTTGTGCGAGCTAGGGAGCAAAGGGAACTGAGCCGCATGAAGACTCACAATTTACACCGAGAGAGGAGTGCGCCCTGGCTTACATGATTCTATCTCGCTGAAGCTTCTTTCTAGGCCTGTGCGAGTTAGACATGTGACTTGGGACTAAAGGATGACCAAATCGCACACATATTCTCCCAAGATTTCGTCTTGGTCATGCGGGTTGAAGAGAAGGAAGAACACACCTAGATGGGCATGCGACTGAGACTGAAGGACTTAAGGCTCACAAGACTGCTTCTTTGGCTGTGCGAGTTGGGCATGCGACTTGGGAAGCACCTGACCAACTCGCACACTCGACATTTTACCCATTAAAGCCGGGTCAGGACCGCTTTGTTCCGGGCTGACCCGGTTTGTTTTAAGACCCTTATATAGTTTTTTAGGGTTTGACCCCAAGGAGGGAAGCTTTATTCCTTTTGCTTCTTGCCTCTTTTGTGAAAGACTCCCTTTTTGGAAGAGTAATATCAATTTTTAAGGGTTCTAATCAAGAGAGTTTAAGAGATCTGTGAGTTTAAAACTGCAAATCCATCATTATCCATCTTCTCCATCTCCATTTCTCATCATTAATCATGCCAATCTTCTCAACTTGCAAAGGTTTAAGAGATTAGTATGATTAGTGAGTAATCCCCATACTAAGGTCTTAGATATGTAGATTAGGGTGCTTAGGTGTTAGATTAGTGAGCTTAGGGATTAGATCATTCATATTCCATTCTCTATGCTAGAACCTGTTCTCTATGCTAGATCCATACACATCATATGTGGTCTAGATTCTGGATATTTCATGCACCAAAAGTGTTTGATGAAATGCCTGTGGCCAAAACGCGTACCGGCTAGTTAAGTTTCTCGACCAAAATTTCCAGGTGCAGACACATTTCCGAAATCGCCTGTCCGGGGAACCTTCCGGTCCGATTCAGCTGTCGGGTGCTTCATCAAAGTTGGAGAAGATTGGATCCTGGTCCCAGAGCAGGAGGAATCATAGGATTTGGAGGCGTGAGTAGAGAGTTAAGCTCATCGGAAGAAACCCCTGTCTCGCTGCCGTTTTGGATCGACCCGATGAGCTCCGAAGAATGCGAAAGACGGTGCACTTCCAGACCGATTCAGTTTACAGGGCCTTCATCAGAATCCGAGATATTTGAGTCCTCTTTCCAGAACGTTCGAGAACATTCAATTCGGAGCTATGAGAAAGAAGATAACGTTTCTGGAATGGACACATGCCTAGAAGCCTCTTTCTGATCGTGTCAATGCACTGCGAAGATGAGCCCTCCAGGAAACCTTCCTCTTCCCAAGCACCGAAGGTTCCTTCACCAAACTTGAAGATGTCTGAGTCCTCTATCCTCTGAAACTGGAATCACACCATTCGAACCAGTACCCTAGAAGTTATGCTTCCCTGAACGCGAAGTGGTCCGAGGAGCCCTGAACGCTGCAAGATTGATAACCCTTATCAAAGCTTAAATTATGCTACGGCAAAGATGGCACGGTGGAATGCCACGGTATACACTTAACCGTGGCACTTGATTGCAAGTTCTTCGGGGTTTGACACGATCTTAATGCCACGGCCTACACTTGACCGTGGCAAAGTAACACTTGGCCGCGGAAGGATTTTACTTGCATTCGGGAATTGCCACGGGGTAACGCCACAGTCTACACTTGACCGTGGCAAGACAACATTTGTGATGCAATCTCTCGGCATTTGACACGGTCTCCATGCCACGGCTTCAGACTTGGCCGTGGCAACTTGATGCAATCTCTCGGCATTTGACACGGTCTCCACGCCACGGCTTTAGAATTGGCCGTGCCAACTTTGTGCAATCTTTCGGCTTTTGACACGTCCATGCATCACGATCAGAGGAGACCCATGGCAGCATGATTCACCCAAGAACAAGAGATACAAGACTTGACACGGTCACTTGCCATGGCCTGACCAAAACCTGCTAGACCGTGGCAAACTTCTCCTTTACCCACCAAAGCCGGGTCAGTACCCGGTTTGTTCCGGGCTGACCCGGTTCGTCAAGGGTTCTATAAATACTTTTAGACCTAATTTGGAGAGAACTTTATCCTATCTTTAGTCTCCTTTTCCTCTTTGGTGAAAGAACCACTTGTTAATACCTTGCTTTTGAGTTTAATATCGATTTGAAGAGTGTTTTCCATCTTGTTCTATCATTTCTCATCATCAAATTACACTTCTAATCATGATTAACAACACATCTTGCAAAGGATCTAGTGTGTTGATCATGATTAGTGAGTAATCCTATATTAAGGTCTTAGATATGTAGATTAGGGTGCTTAAATGGTAGATTAGTGAGCTTAGGGGTCAGATCATGCATATTCCATTCTTTACAACCTGTTCTTAATGATAGATCCATACAAATCATATGTGGTCTAGATTCTGGACATTTTATGCACCAAAAGTGTTTGATGAAATGTCTGAACCAAGGTTGTTAGAGGTTTAAGTGTTATTCATCATGGGTATGATTGTCTATATGCTTAAATGACAGATTAAACTGATTCTTAATGCTTGTTAATTCATGTTTCACTAATGATTATTAGGTTAGAAACTGTTTTGGCATAGGAGTTGATACCTTCATGAGAAGATTAACTTAATTAATGATGTTTAAGTTGAATGGCTTGCTTGATCATATAGTTCATTAGCTCACTAGTTTATCACTGAAGGCACCCTAATCCACTATCATGTCTAAGACCTTTCTCATCATCATACATACATTCTCATCACTTGTCATTTGCTTAGTTCTTTGTTTGATCATTTCTCAGTCATTAATCTTGTTTTAAGTTTATAGTTGTCATTAGTAAATCAAAACCACACTTGTTTGCTTGAATTAAGAAACTGATCACATAGCTTAGTGTCTATCACCATATTCTTGGATTGATAACCTCTTTGTGCTACATTGACAAGGGGATTGATAGCCCTGAGACCCTAAAAAGTCTTATCTATCAATTGGCGCCGTTGCCAAATTGTGGAGTGTTTAGCATTAAGCTCTGATCTGTTCTTGAGATCAAGTTCTTTCTTTTTTGTTTTTACTGATTCCTTTCAAGTTCTGTTTGTGATCTCAGGTGCATGAACACCAGGTCTAGATCAAGAAGCTGTGGTCCACCTTTTCCTCTCAACGACAACATTAATCTTTTGGTACCAAGGAGGAGAAGGGACAGACGTGGAAAACAGATTGATCAGGCTGATATGGAAGATCAAAGAGAGCATGTGGTTGACATAGAACAACCGGTTCAGGAGCAACTGGCTCAGGGTAATGGAGCTGGTAATGGAGTTGGTCAAGGGTTACATCAGGGTAATGTTCATCAGGAACAAGTGCATCAACAGCAAGCTTATGTCCACCAGGTACAAGTTCCAGCTCATCAGCAGAGGCATCAGGCCAATGCACAGCAAAGACAACAGGTGCAGGTCATCCAATTAACCCGCATTCAAGCCGAAGACCTCTTCGAGGTCAAGGTCGAGATTGTGAAGATCATGGCTCTATATGATCCAAGAGGGGATTGGATGCCACCAACATCAACCCTTCCAACAACAGCAAAGGAGATATGAGCAGCCACAAGTCTATGTTGGAGAGAATGACAGGGCAAATGCTCATCAGTATGGAGCTGGAATTCAGGCACCACCTGTGCAAAACAACAACTTTGAAGTGAAGGCATCCTTGTTGAATATGGTCCAGAACTCAAAGTTCCATGGATTAGCAATGGAAGATCCCTTAGAACACTTGGATCAATTTGATAAAGTGTGTGACCTGACAAAGATTAATGGAGTTTCTGAGGGCAGTTTCAAGCTAAGATTATTCCCATTCAGTCTTGGTGACAAAGCTCACCAATGGGAAAAGAATCTTCCAAGAGGCTCCATTCAAACCTGGGAGCAATGCAAGCAAGCCTTTCTATCTAAGTTCTTCTCCACCTCCAGAACTGCTAAACTAAAGAATCAAATCTTTAGCTTCACTCAGCACAGCAATGAGAGTTTTGGTGAAGCATATGAGAGATTCAGGAGCTACACAAACCAATGCCCACACCATGGGTTTAGTGAGGCTTCTCTTCTCAGCACACTTTATAGAGAAGCTCTTCCCAAGATTAGAAACCAGCTGGATACTGCTTCCAATGGGAACTTTCTGGGTAAAGAGATTCATGCTGCTTTAGAGCTAGTGGAGAACTTAGCAATGAGCAATGACACTTATGGTGAAGACTATGACAGATCAAATAGATCTGAAGGTTCATGCTCAGAACAGAGGCTCAGCAGAGAAGTTAAGGAGTTGAGAAGTGAACTGGACAAGTTGAAATTCACAACTCAAAAGCCAATGTATTTTGTTGGTGAGTATGAGGAACCTTCTCAAATCTTTGAGACCATAAGTGAAGAAGGTCTAACCTAGGAAGAGCTTAACTACATTGGGAATCAGAGGTTCCCGAGATATCAGTATGGCAATGCAAATCAGAACCTCTCTTACAGGAACCCCAATGTAGCTAACCCACAAGACCAGGTCTATCCCAATTCTCAAGCTCCAAAGAACTTTGTTCCCAAGAACAATTTTCAAGGGTCTTTCCAACCCAAGAATCAGTTTGCTCAGAATCATGGTTTTGGTCAGCAACAGCAACCATTTCAGGGTACTGGTTTCAATTCACAACAGCAAAAAGCACCACCAGGGTTTGGTCCACCACAGTTCCAGCAGCAAGAGCCGGTTCAACAACAGTTTCAGCCACCAATGGTTCAGCAGCAGCCACAGATGGGGTCATATATGGTTGGTATTCTGCAACAACTACTTCAGGGTCAACAGATATTTGCAAGCCAGAATGCAGCCATGCAACAGAAAATCAAGGAATTGAAGCAGAACCAGGCCTCAAGCTCAAGGAACCAAGGTCACCTTCCTGGAAAACCAGAACCCAAACTGATGAGTGGAAAGGAGTTACATGGTATTGAGAACAACAATGTGATCATTGAGGAAAATGATCAAACTGAGGGGGAGGCAGCCTTAAAAGATGATCAAGTTGCTGAGAAACTAAGGAAAGAAAAGGGTAACGAGGTAGCAAAGGAACCTGAACCAGAAAAGACATATGTGCCACCACCTCCATACCAACCCAAGCTCTCATTTCCAGGGAGATTTAAGAAGCAGCATATGGACAAGGCAAGAGCTGTATTCGAAAAGGCACTCAATGAGACACCAGTTACAATGCCTCTCATTGATGCATTTCTAATGATGCCAAAGATGGGTAAGTTCTTGAAGGATGCCATTCTGAACAAGACTAAAGAGCTTCAAGGCATAGTGGTACTAAGTCATGAATGCAGTGCTATCATTCAGAAGAAGTCCATTCCAAGAAAGTTAACTGATCCAGGGAGTTTCACACTGCCTTGTGCCATTGGACCTCTTCTATTCTCTAGATGTCTTTGTGATCTAGGAGCATCAGTCAGCTTGATGCCACTCTCCATAGCAAAGAAGCTGGACTTTAGAGTCTTCAAACCAGCAAGGATCTCTCTCATCCTTGCAGATAGATCAGTTAGATTGCCTGTTGGTATGTTGGAAGATCTACCTATCAAGATTGGTGGTTTTGAGGTTCCAACTGGTTTTGTTGTGCTGGAAATAGATGAGGAACCAGTTGATCCTCTTATCTTGGGCAGGCCATTCCTGGCCACTGGAGGAGCTATTATTGACGTGAGAGGTGGGATAATAGAGCTTCAACCTGGGTCTGAGAAGCTCAAGTTTGATGTGAATGAGATGATGAAGAAACCCACCATTGAAGGTCAATGTTTCTATGTGGAGACAATGGATCAGTTGGCTGATGAGTTGCTTGAGGAACTGAACACTGAGGATCCTCTTCAAGCTGCTCTAACTCAAGAACAAGGAGACAATGGGCTCTTAGCAGAAGCAAGTGAAGGGTACAAGGACAATGCTAGAGAGCTTGGTCCTAAGGCAAGGTTTTTGGAACTGGAACAAAGTGGCTCTAAGGTCTTGACTACCAAAGGAGCAGAAATGAGCCAATGCAGCTTGGACAAGGATTGGAATGAGGCTGATGCACCCTCTGTTGAGCTCAAGCCTCTACCAACAGGGCTCAGGTATGCATTCTTGGGCTTAAACTCCACATATCCAGTAATCATCAATGATAGCTTATTAGAGCATCAAGAGAGTGCATTGCTTAGTGAGATAAGAAAGTTCAGGAGAGCCATAGGATATTCTTTGGCTGATATTAGAGGGATCTCTCCTGACATTTTCACCCACAGGATACACCTAGAGGACCAATCTAAGTCCTCTATTGAGCATCAACGACGTCTTAACCCCAACCTTAAGGAGGTGGTTAAGAAGGAGATACTCAAGCTTCTTGAGGCAGTTAAAATTTACCCAATCTCTGACTCAAGATGGGTATCTCCTGTTCATGTTGTGCCCAAGAAGGGTGGGATCACAGTGGTTAAAAACGAGAAGGATGAGCTGATAGCTACTAGGACTGTAACTGGACACAGAATGTGTATAGACTATAGAAAGCTCAATGCAGCCTCTAGGAAGGATCATTTTCCTTTGCCTTTCATTGATCAGATGTTAGAGAGGCTTGCAAACCACCCCTTCTTTTGTTTTCTTGATGGGTACTCGGGGTTCTTTCAAATCCCCATAGACCCCCGAGATCAAGAGAAAACAACATTCACTTGCCCTTATGGCACATTTGCATACAGGCGAATGCCTTTTGGTCTCTGTAATGCCCTTGCCACATTTCAACGTTGCATGATGCATATATTCTCTGACATTATTGAAGAGAAGGTGGAGGTGTTCATGGATGATTTTAGTGTCTATGGCTCCTCCTTCTCGGATTGTCTCTCTAATTTGTCACAGGTCTTGGAGAGATGTGAGCAGCATAACTTGGTGTTGAACTGGGAGAAATGCCACTTCATGGTGCAGGAAGGAATTGTACTTGGGCATAAGATATCTGAAAAGGGCATAGAGGTTGACAAAGCAAAAGTGGAAGTAATGGTGAATCTGCAAACCCCCACTTCAGTCAAAGGGATAAGGAGTTTCCTTGGGCATGCAGGGTTTTACAGAAGATTTATCAAAGACTTCTCAAGAATTGCCAGGCCCTTGACAAGGCTGTTGTGTAAAGAAGTTGACTTCATCTTTGATGCTGAATGTGAAGAGGCCTTCAAGATGATCAAGGATGCATTAGTCAGTGCACCAATTGTCCAAGCCCCAGACTGGTCCCTGCCTTTTGAGGTTATGACTGATGCATCTGATTTTGCAGTTGGAGCTGTACTTAGCCAGAGAAAAGATAAGAAGCTTCATGTCATCTACTATGCCAGTAGAACACTTGACTCAGCCCAAGAGAAGTATGCTACCACTGAGAAGGAAATGTCAGCAATAGTCTTTGCCTTTGATAAATTCAGAAGCTACCTGGTGGGATCAAAAGTCATTGTATATACTGATCATGCAGCCCTCAGGTATCTGATAACCAAGAAGGATGCTAAGCCAAGACTATTGAGATGGGTCCTTCTACTTCAGGAGTTTGATATGGAAGTACAAGATAAAAAGGGTATAGAGAATGGAGCTGCAGACCATTTCTCTAGGTTGAGATTAGACTCTGAAGTTCCTCTTAATGACAGTCTTCCTGAGGAATCATTGATGGTGCTCCATTCTTATTTGGAGTTTGAAGAAGTGGACAGCATCCAAGAAAAGAGAATGTCCTGGTTTGCTGATATTGTGAACTTTCTTGCTTGTGGAGTGGAACCACCTGAACTAGATGCTTACCACAGAAAGAAGTTCTTCAGAGATGTCCAAAGATACCATTGGGATGAGCCTTACCTGTATGTCCTGAACAAAGATCAGCTGTATAGAAGGTGTCTTGCTGAGGAGGAGATGCAACCTGTGTTGCAAGAGTGTCATGGTTCAGCTTTTGGGGGTCACATGGGAGCATTCAAGACTGTGGCCAAGATTCTTCAGAGTGGGTTTTGGTGGCCCACAATGTTCAAAGATGCTCAGCTAGTGGTTTCATCATGTGATGCCTGTCAGAGGCATGGGAACATTTCAAAAATGAGTGAGATGCCTCAACACCCAATCCTAGAGGTTGAGATCTTTGATTGCTGAGGAATTGACTTTATGGGGCCCTTCATTTCATCCTATGGGAATCAGTATATACTTGTTGCTGTGGACTATGTGTCCAAGTGGGTTGAGGCCATTGCTTCCCCTATCAGTGATTCCAAGGTAGTAGTGAAGTTGTTCAAGAGCATTATCTTCCCAAGATTTGGAGTACCCAGGGTTGTCATCTCTGATGGAGGATCTCATTTTGTGAACAAGACCATGGAGGGATTGCTGAGAAAGCATGGAGTGAAACACAAGGTAGCTACTCCTTATCATCCTCAAACTAGTGGCCAGGTTGAAGTATCTAACAGACAGATCAAGGCCATTCTTGAGAGGACTGTTAGCTCAAGCAGAAAAGATTGGAGCAAAAGGCTAGATGATGCATTGTGGGCTTATAGAACTGCCTTTAAAACTCCAATTGGGACATCACCTCTCAATCTGCTATATGGGAAGAGCTGTCACCTTCCTGTTGAGATGGAGTACAAGGCTTTGTGGGCTGTGAAGTTGCTGAACTTTGATATCAAGACAGCTCAAGAGAAAAGGGTCATTCAACTCCATGAACTTGAAGAGATAAGGCTTGGGGCTTTTGAGAGCTCAAAGATCTATAAGGAGAAGACCAAGGATCTGCATGATCGAAAGATTCTGAAGGGAGTTCAAGGATGGTGATCTGGTGTTGCTGTTCAACTCTAGGCTCAAGTTGTTTCCTGGAAAACTTAAGTCTAAATGGTCTGGTCCCTTTAAGGTTCTTGAAGTCAGGCCATATGGAGCTGTTGTGTTAGAAGGCAAGAATGGTCAAGAGTTTGTGGTAAATGGCCAAAGGATCAAGCACTATCTGGTTTCACAAAGGAAGGAGGATCAGTTCCCCTTCTTGATCCACCACCAGCCTGTTAAACAGGTTTCCAAAGTCAAACTTAGAGACTTTAAACAAAGTGCTCTTGGGAGACACCCCAAGCTTATCTTTTGTAAATATGCTTGTGAATCTTCTGATTTCTTTCTTTTTTATGTTTTAGGATGCTTTGATGGGTTTGAGTTTGAACCCTTGGGAAGTGAATGCAAGATGAAAAGGAATAAAGGAATGGGCAAAAGCTTGTGCTCGATTTTGAGCATGGTCACCAGCAACGGTCAGATAACAAGGCGTGGCAAGCTTTTAAGCTAAGCCACGAGAGAGGAAGCACGGTCTTAGGTGTGGCCGTGGCAAAAGAAATAACCATTCGGGGTTTTGCCACGGTTAAGGGACACGGGACCGCAGCAGGCCGTGGCAATACAAAGATGAAGGAACCTGGGTTCGGGTTTAGACACGCCCATATGACACAGAACTGAAGCTGGCCGTGGCAAAACAGGTTTGGAAAGACAAGGGTTCGGGTTTTGACACGGTCGGAAGACACGGGTAAAAGGACCTGGCCGTGGCAAAGAAAAAGATGAACGACCGAGGTTCGGTGCTTGCCACGATGAGTTTGCCACAGGGAGAACACTTGGCCGTGGCACAGGTTGGAAAAGGAGCAATTGTTCGGGGATTGCCACGGTTAAAAGAGACGGAAAGCTCCTGGCCGCGGCAAAGAAAGCACAAATGGTCGAAGTTTGACACTGTCACGTGCCACAGTCAACGATGGTGCGGCAAAATTTTTAAAAAATCATTGACCGTACGGACGTTGACCGGTCAAGGACGCGCCCTTTACAGCTGTTCCCCACCTGGCCTTCTTCTTCACACGAGTTTGCCCCCTTCTCTCCATTTCTTGAACTTTAAACACTCATATCTCTCTCGTTCTTGAACCAAATTGAGGAATTCCAACTGCATTGAACTCGTAATCCTGTCTAGTTTCTTGCTGCACATTTGTTTTTCACTCGAAACTTGAAGATTCCAAGGTACTTTAGTCTGTTAAAACTCACCTTTTCCATGTCTTAATGTACTGTTCATGAACAAGAAACACATGGAATCGATTTTAATAGGCCTCTTGATACCTTGGAATCATTTTGTTAATGTTGTGCAAGTAGAATGGGTAGGAAATGCATGGATCTTGCTTGAGAATGACCTGTTCTTGGAATTTTTGAGAAATTTCTTTAAATTCATCAAGAATTTCGATTTTTTTTAGAAATTGTGTTTCAAGCTGAACTCTTTGTGTGCATTGTTTCTTGCCATTGCCTTGAGTTTATTGAGTTTTTAACCAGCTAAAAACATATTCTCTTCTAGTGAAATCGATCTATACCACCCCTGAACTTGGTGAATTTTTGGAAAACTTTTGTTGTTCTCTTGCTTTGGTGCTCACAGCTGTTTGAGAAAATGAAGGATGGGAGGAACAAAAAGAACAGCGGCCATGGAGAAATCAAAAAAAGAGAAAGCTGGAGCTTCAGAGGATCAGATTATGCCTTTTGGGCATAAAGTTTTCAAGAAACAGAAGAAACAGAGGAAGCCAAAGAATCCAGCTGAGAAGAAAGCAAAGAATGTGGCTGCACCAAAGAAAACCAAGGCTTCTACTTCAAAGAATTCTGGTAAAGAACTGGCGCTGGTTGAAGTTGTTCAAAGGAAGGGAAAAGAGGTGGCTGTGGCTGAGGATGAAGAAGAAACAGAGAGTGATCCTGAAGTAGCATTGCAGCCGGTTAAGAAAGCAAAGACAAAACCAGAACCTGAAGACAAAGAACCAACTTGATGACTACTTTGCTATGTTCAAGGATGTAAAGGTGTTGCAAACCAAATTCCCTGATATGGAGCTGCTGAAAAAGATGGGGCTTCTTGAAGAGGTTCAGCTCATTTTTAACAACATGGGATTTGGTGGATTCTTTGATATGAAAGATGTGGCTCATGATGGAGTAACACAAGAGTTCCTTGCATCCCTTGAAGTTTGTGGATATGGCCCAAGAGATCAGAGGATCATGGAGGGAAATGGTCTTGGGCACATAGAGTTCACAATCAATGGTACACAATACCATGTAAGCTTCAAGGAATTGGATGAGATCTTTGCCTTTTCAAGACCTGCACAGGATGAGACATTGAAGTTCACATACCCTGATCACATGATTACTGACCTGTGGGATACAATTGCTTTTGGGAGCTTCAGGGGAGGAAGATGCAAGAGTTCATGGATAAGAAACCCAGCCATCTGCTATGCTCACAAAGTGCTTTGCCAAATGTTTTTTATCAAACACAATGATGGTGTGGTGCATCTAGCTGACATGGAGCTACTGGGTATGGGTCTACATCCTCTCATCAGTTATTCGAAGAGCAAGAGAGAATTTCATCTCCCACACTACATCCCTACTGGTGGTGCATTCTTGGCACGCCATATGCTGATATACAAAGACATTGCTTGGAGTGAGGGTAAAAGGCAGAAGCTCACTAAGTTGCACAATGGATGGTTAGTGACTAAGATTCTGAAAGCAAGAGGTTTTGTCTTTGATGATGTTGAGGTCAAGCCTGAGTTGATTGATGAAGCAACCCTCACCAAAGTTGGGTTCTTAAAAGAAAGCAATGGTGAAAACTTCTTGTACACCTTCAAGCTCTTACAAGATGAGAAAGTCCAAGTTCTGTTGCCACACCCAGCTATCACCACTCTCTCAGAAAGGCACAATGTCTCCTTTATTGTTCTAAAGGATCAGCTCTACAACCTAGCCATTCACCCTCCAATTCGCAAATGCAAGAGGACAGCAGGATCCAAGGGTAAAGAGCCAGTTGAAAAACAGAGCACAGCTAGGGCTGCCGGTTGTGAGAATGAGGAGCAAGAGATTTTGAAAGAAGGATGGGAGCAGGCCGGTACCATTTTGATCCTTACTTTTGGGGTGAACCTGAGTATCACGCAAAGAAGCTGTATTCAAGAGTTAACAGCCTTCAGAAATGGTGCAAATGGCAAGACAAAACGATCCACAAGCTAGTTGACTGTGTTAGGCAACTAAAGAAGAAGGTGAAGAAACTCACAGCTCCAGCCACCTCACCCAAACGAGATATACGAGAAGAGGTGGGAGAAAGCTGAGCAGCTCAGGACATTGAGCTCCCACCAGCAAAAGAAGACTGGATCAACCCGGCCACAGCGTTCCTACCAGACTCACCTGAGAGCAGCCCACCTAGATACTCAACTCCATCATGTTCCACCTCCAACCCATCCCACTACCTGGGATCAGACCTCAGTGATTGAGGTAAACACTCAAAACTCTGTACATATGCATGTAGATCTTCTTTTACCCTTTTGCATTTTACTTGTTTGCTTTGCTTTAACTCCTTTCTCATGCTTTTATAACACAAGGGACTGTGTTATTTAAGTGTGGGGGAGGAGTTTCATCTTTTACTACTCATGTTTTCTCTGTTCTTATTTTACACTTTGAGTCTTGAGTCACATTCTAGTTGCACATTCCTGTAGTTTCATCTAAGTGCATATAAAAATTGAAAAATCTGAAAACATTTTCACAAAAAAAAATGATCATGTAGTTGCATTCTCATTTTCAGGATTGAGTCTAGTTGCATATTCATGTAGGTTGCATCTTGCAGGGAGTAATGATAGGTTTTCTAGAGAGTACATCACTTTGAGAACTTGAACTGAATATGCTTGTGAATCTTTTTCTGTGCATGCAAAGTCTGAAACGATCTGAATCCGAGAAGCAAGTTTGAATTGAACTCAACTCTAGTTAAGTGAGAACCTTGAACTTGACTTGAAAATATCTTGTGATGCATTGTTTGAAAAAGCTTGTGGATACCGATATACATACTTGAGCTAGAACCATTGTTTTTACCACCTTTTTTCCTTAGCTCAAGTAGCTGAATCCGCATCATGGATCAGTTCCCTCACTTTGAACCCATCCTTCTTTCAAGCCAATGTTTGTGTGTGAATTGAAAGGCCACCTTGGATCAAACTTAGCAGAAAGTGTTAGGTTTAGAGCGACAAGGGCAGGTCTCATTGAGTGTTGTGTTCCAACATCAAGGAACTGAGAGTGTTGGCGAGGAATAAGTGTGGGGGAAAAGACTTGTTGGTGAGTGGAAAAAGGTGAGATGAGTGGAAAAGAGAAAGTGGAAATAGCTAGGGGAATGAAAAGGAAAGAAGGAATCAGTCTTGGAGTTTTGAGTTAAAGAAAGTGAGCTCTGGTGTCTTCAAAAGAAAGAGTCTAGCCTCTAAGTAAAAGGAAAAGAAAAGAAGCCAAATAGCTCAAATGTTTTGAAAAGAAAGAAAAAGAGGCTAGAGGTTGCAAAAAAGAAAAAAGAGCTGTGTAAAGTTTGAACTCCAAGACTTGAGAGTGATAATGAAAATTAAGTCCCCTAGTGAGAGGAAAATAAGTGTGAAAAGTGAGGTTCTTGAGAGAGTAAGCAAGTGAGAAAGCTTTGAGTAGAGTGTGGGGTGTGATGAGTCTTTGCCCTTGTATGCATAGGTTGCTTTTTACCTTTAGCATTCTGTCAAAGTTTGATCATTCATAGAGAGATCCCTTTGCTGCATTAAACCCACTTGAACACTTATGAGATCATTTTAATCTCATAGCCTCTCCCTAGCCAAGCCAGCTTGTTTAAACATTGCATCATTAGATTCACCTGATAAAAGCTTAATGAATGTGAAAGAGTTGAGAGAGAGAAGAACTTGTGGAGATTCCTTGTTGAGTTGATAAATATTTGAGTATGGCTTTGCATTGCATAATTGAGCATGAACTTGAATTCTCATTGTGATCACTTCTCTCATTAAGGAATATGAACTCCCAATGCATCCAACCTCTTTCTCTCATTTGCTCTTTTTGCTTGAGGACAAACAAAAGACAAGTGTGGGAGAGTTGATATGTTCATAATTTGCATCATTTAGGTTGTATATTTCATTCCAAATCATATCTTATTCCATGCATTTTAGGTCCTTAGGGTTTGTTTTAGGACTTAGGAGATGCATTAGGTCCCAATGAGTCTTTGCATGTTTTGAGTGTTTATCAGGTGTATTTGGAGCTATTTGGAGTTGAAAAGATGAATCCAGGAAGAGAAATGGTGATCAAGGCTTGAAAGATGGTAAAAATGGGTTTTGAAGGTTCTCGGACATTCTCTCATACCGCAGGAAGGTTTTTCTCGGCCATTCGCATGTACCGCGGGTGGATTCCTCGGCCAAAACGCGTACCGGCTAGTTAAGTTTCTCGGCCAAAAAATTTCCGAGTGCAGACACATTTCCGAAATCGCCTGTCCGGGGAACCTTCCGGTCCGATTCAGCTGTCGGGTGCTTCATCAAAGTTGGAGAAGATTGGATCATGGTTCCAGAGCACGTGGAATCATAGGATTTGGAGGCGTGAGCAGAGAGTTAAGCTCGTCGGAAGAAATCCCTGTCTCGCTGCCGTTTTGGATCGACCCGATGAGCTCCGAAGAATGCGAAGGACGGTGCACTTACAGACCGATTCAATTTACAGAGCCTTCATCAGAATCCGAGATATTTGAGTCCTTTTTCCAGAACGTTTGGAGCTATGAGCAAGAAGATAACGTTTCCGGAATGGACACATGCCTAGAAGCCTCTTTCTGATCGTGTCAATGTACTGCGAAGATGAGCCCTCCAGGAAACCTTCCTCTTCCCAAGCACCGAAGGTTCCTTCACCAAAGTTGAAGATGTCTGAGTCCTCTATCCTCTGAACTTGGAATCAAACCATTCGGACCAGTACCCTAGAAGTTATGTTTCCTTGAACGCGAAGTGGTTCGAGGAACCCTGAACGCTGCGAGATTGATAACCCTTATCAAAGCTTAAATTATGCTACGGCAAAGATGGCACGGTGGAATGCCACGGTCTACACTTGACCGTGGCACTTGATTGCAAGTTCTTTGGGGTTTGACACGATCTTCATGCCACGGCCTACACTTGACCGTGGCAAAGTAACACTTGGCCGCGGAAGGATTTTATTTGCATTCGAGAATTGCCACGGGGTAACGCCACGGTCTACACTTGACCGTGGCAAGACAACATTTGTGATGCAATCTCTCGGCATTTGACACGGTCTCCATGCCACGGCTTCAGACTTGGCCGTGGCAACTTGATGCAATCTCTCGGCATTTGACACGGTCTCCACCCCACGGCTTTAGACTTGGCCGTGGCAACTTTGTGCAATCTTTCGGCGTTTGACAAGTCCATGCATCACGATCAGAGGAGACCCGTGGCACCATGATTCACCCAAGAACAAGAGATACAGGACTTGACACGGTCACTTGCCACGGCCTGACCAAAACCTGCTAGACCGTGGCAAACTTCTTTTTTACCCACCAAAGCCGGGTCAGTATCCATTTTGTTCCGGGCTGACCCGGTTCGTCCAAGGCTTCTATAAATACTTTTTAGAGCTAATTTGGAGAGAACTTTATCCTATCTTTAGTCTCCTTTTCCTTTTTGGTGAAAGAACCACTTGTTAATACCTTGCTTTTGAGTTTAATATCGATTTGAAGAGTGTTTTCCATCTTGTTCTATCATTTCTCATCATCAAATCACACTTCTAATCATGATTAACAACACATCTTGTAAAGGATCTAGTGTGTTGATCATGATTAGTGAGTAATCCCATATTAAGGTCTTAGATATGTAGATTAGGGTGCTTAAGTGGTAGATTAGTGAGCTTAGGGGTCAGATCATGCATATTCCATTCTCTACAACCTGTTCTTAATGCTAGATCCATACAAATCATATGTGGTCTAGATTCTGGACATTTCATGCACCAAAAGTGTTTGATGAAATGTCTGAACCAATGTTGTTAGAGGTTTAAGTGTTATTCATCATGGGAATCATTGTCTATATGCTTAAATGACAGATTAAACTGATTCTTAATGCTTGTTAATTCATGTTTCACTAATGATGATTAGGTTAGAAACTGTTTTGGCATAGGAGTTGATACCTTCATGAGAGGATTAACTTAATTAATGATGTTTAAGTTGAATGGCTTGCTTGATCATATGGTTCATTAGCTCACTAGTTTATCACTGAAGGCACCCTAATCCACTATCATGTCTAAGACCTTTCTCATCATCATACATACATTCTCATCACTTGTCAGTTTCTTAGTTCTTTGTTTGATCATTTCTCAGTCATTAATCTTGTTTTAAGTTTATAGTTGTCATTAGTAAATCAAAACCACACTTGTTTGCTTGAATTAAGAAACTGATCACATAGCTTAGTGTCTATCACCACATTCTTGGATTGATAACCTCTTTGTGCTACATTGACAAGGGGATGGATAGCCCTGAGACCCTAAAAAGTCTTATCTATCACATACATTCTCATCTCATTTAGCTTACTTACTTGCTTGTTTAAGTTGATCATTAGCTTTAATTCTTGTTTTAAGCTTGTTTAGTGGAAGTAACATCAAAACCTCATTCATTTCGCTTGAATTAAGAACTGCTCTTGCATCTTAGTGTCTACACATCATGGATTGATACCCTTTGCACTGCAAAGTGACAAAAGGGATTGATAACCCCTCATTTCGAGCCTTGAAAACTCTAGTTATCACTTGTGCAGTGATTGAGAAGACAGCTTGATCAAACAACCTAGATCTGGTCACATGAGGTCGGTCTTCAGTTGAACAGGTTTCAGAAAGAGGTTGAAAGTTCTTCCAGTCTGAAGAATCATGCTCCACCGCGGGTGAGGAGCTCGGAGCCACAGTGGAAGTGGTTCTGGTCGCGGGTGAAGTGCTCGTAGCCACGGTCAGCTTTCTCCGGCTCTCCCTGCTTGCTTCTTCAATCTCTTCTTCTCCATTGTTGTTCTCTTGCTCCCAGTGGTTGTCAAGCATGTCTTGGGCATCCAAATCATTGGTTCCAGTGTTCAGATCACACCCCTTATGATCTTTAGAAAGGTTTTCAACTTTCTCTACTACTTCATCTAAAGCATAAACACCTTTATCTAAAGTAGCATCAACCTCTTCATTATTGTTTGTGATCTTTTCCATCTATTCATTTACTTCTAGCTTGTCTCCATCAGAGTACCACTTGTTATCTTTGAAATCTCTCGCCAAATATTCGATCAAGACATTGCAGCCTCTTTGTTCTTTAAGTGCTCGACGAAGGGCGATTGTGTTCTTTGCAGTCTCCATGGTAATGGTTCGGATGATTGGGCCGAACATGATGATCAGAATCACGCCTGGATGGGGATTCACATGCGCAGGGAGCTTCACACAGGTTGCAAAACCTTCGCTCGGGATTCGGATTTCTTCTCGGATGATACATGCTCATGGATTCTGAAACTAGGACAAACAAAAGAAAGAATAAGTAGAAAAAAAAAAATTAGTGTGTTTATGAGTTTGATTTACTTCATATGCTGGTTTGACAGAAACTCGACACATATATAGTCATCTGCGGCTTTCACCTCCCAGGTTTAGACCTCCAGCGACTAAAAACCTCCCCGGCAACGACGCCAAAAACTTTATGGGCTTGCGGGCCTAGGGTTTGTTTTTAACAAGACTGTTGGTCCTCAATAAGTTTTAAATTTATAAAACCCTAGTGTCTGCAAGTGCACAGATGTACGTTGTAGGACTTAGGGTGTCGATACACAGGGAGGATGTCTAATCTGCAAGAAACAACAAACTGGGAAAGTAAGCAAAGTCATAAACTCATGGGATTTGGGGTTTTTGGTTAAGAATCCTAAACTAAACTTAATCTAATATTCACAAGTAACAAGATGCAATGAAATGAATTGTTAAAAGACTATCTCAAGCATATCGACTCAAACTATAGACTCTAAAATCATAGGTGGCAATTTACACTTCTCCAGTTTACTCTAATCGATGTTTGGTGGCATTTCCAATTAGCTTCCATGCGATTTATCTTCATCTGTTTCTGGGATCTGCATGGAACTAGAATAGACATGTGTATGATTAACCAACTCTCACCATCTTAATCAACTAATCACTCAGATCTGACAATTAACTCTCGCTCTCATGCCAGAACTAAGATCATGCATTAAATATTGAATTCGTCTGCTCGCATCTTCTCTACATGTAGCTCTCGACTCCTATAGCGACTATGTTCTTCTGAAGCTAGGTATGGATGATCTGATACAACACTCTCGTGGCTATGATCGATCCTAGGCTCAGAGAATAGCTCATGAATCTACTCTCATGCAATATGAAAACTTAGAAGAGATCAGATCCAGAATATGGTTTAGAATAATCGATATGTATGCCAATCGAAAACTCTTCAAACAACTTGACTCTCTGGGACAAATCTACATGATGCAAGGAATGATTAAAGACATAAAAGAGTGCAAAAGATGAAACAGAAAAGTTAATTAGATAGAAAAGAGAAAGAAAAATGGATCAGGGGAAAAATCCCCATCTCCATCGCCTAACCTTAGAAAACAAAGTTTGGTGGCTCAAAATCTCATTACAGGAGCACACACCCGTTTAGGGCTGCTAAGAAATATAGTTATAGGTCCTAAGGTCTTCCAGGTCTCATTTAGGGATTCTCTGAAGAAGAATGGCGAAGTGGGCTTTGATGTTGAGCCTTGTGGCTCGTCATTAGGTCCATCAGGGGTGAGAGTCTTCCAGGGCAGGTAAAATGCATGTTTACCCCGGGTGAGAGTCTTCTGGGGCCAGTGAATTTGGTCAAATTGTTCCCCATGTATCTTTTGATTGCACCGTTGGATATTCGTGATGTTAAGTGCTATGGAAAGCTGGTTGTCTCCTCTCAATTGTCTCCAAATTTGAGCTGGATCGGACGGTGAGATAGTCTTCATTTGAGGCTGCACTTCTGACGGTCTGACTCTGAGCTGAAAAGTGGATTTCTTCCATTTTGCCATCATCTTCTCTAAGTTTCCTGAAAAGAGCCTTGAAACTACAAATACATGAAAATAATAATAAAAGTTTATAAAACTGATTAAAACCTTTGAAAAAGCATTTGAAATTAATTGTGAAAATGGGTAAAAATACGGTGTTATCAACTCCCCTAGACTTAAGACTTTGTTTGTCCCCAAACAAAACAAGATCAAATCTAGAAAAATATCATTAAACATTAATGAGAGGGAACTCAAAAATATCAGCAACCATACTTCTAGACCTTAATTATGGACAATGCGTCAATCAGATCAAGTCTAGAAAATTCTAACCAAAATACAAACATAACTAATCTATTAATCCCTCATGCGAAAATTCACACACTTAGAACTAACTTCCAGTCAACTAGCTCTAAACATTCATTAAAGGTTTCAGTGATTCTCATCAAAAGGATATTAAATAAGGCATTCAAGGTTAGGTATCAAAAGGCTTTTAGTGGTAAGACTTGATATGTTTAGGGTTACCTTTTTCTGGAGAGACAGGACATTATGCAAAACAGCAAGAGAGGATGGAACTGTCAATGCCCCCACAATTTTCAGTCACATTCTCCTTACTTCAAGATTTCTGATCTCCTTCATTCAGGTTCTCCTTATAACTCCCCCAGACTTGGATTTTTTTCCAAGTTGTGAATCCATAACTCCTTAGGTGAATACCTATTGCCTGCCAAATAAACATGTATACCTGGATCTAGTTGAGGCTGGCTCTCTTTGAGGCTCAAACGCGCAAAACCCTCCATTATGTCTAAATCGGGTCCTTTGGGGCTGTCTTGCATGTAATGCTCTTGGGAAACGGTTTTGAATACATCTCGAAGTTCCATAGTACTTAGTAATGATTCTACGGCCAAATTGAACCATTCTCTAAGCCTCCTTGCTTTGGAACGGGTCATTGGTGCTTCTTTGAGCTCGGGAACAATTGTTTGGTTTGGTGATTGTTCGATGACCTCATCATTCCCTCCCTCTTCGAGAGGTTTTGTCCTCAAAACTAGTTCACCTGCATCATAAAGGGACAAATCAGCAACATTAAAACTATGTGAAATGTTTAGCCCACCTGGGAGTTCCAATCGATAGGAATTGTCATTGATTTTCTCTGGCACTTTGAAAGGCCCATCTCCGCGAGGTGAAAGCTTGGAACTCCTTTTTTGTGGGAATCTTTCTGGTCTTATGTGTAGCCACACCCACTCTCCTGGTTCGAATACAAGTTTCTTGCGCCCTTTGTCAGCTCTCCTTTTGTATTCCTCCGTTTTCTTCACTATGTTATCTCGGGCCTTTTCATGTATCTTTTTCACAAACTCTCCTTTCTTGACGCCGTCTAGATTAACTTGTTCAGCTTGGGATATAGGCGAGAGATCTAAAGGCATCAGTGGATTAAATCCATACACAACTTCAAAAGGAGACATCTTAGTAGCCGAGTGAGTAGCATGATTATAAGCGAATTCAATGAAAGGCAAACAATCTAACCATGTTTTCAAATTTCGACCAAGAGTGACCTTAAGTAAAGTAGATAATGTACGGTTTACTATTTCAGTCTGTCCATCCGTTTGAGGATGACAAGTTGTAGAGAATAGAAGATTGGTGCCAAGCTTTCTCCAAAGGGTCCTCCAAAAGTGGCTTAAGAACTTAGAGTCTCGGTCAGAGACAATCGTTCTTGGTACTCCATGTAATCTCACCACCTCTTTAAAGAACAACTCTGTGGTTTGTGTGACATCATTAGTTTTGTCACAGGGTATGAAGTGCGCCATTTTTGAAAATCGATCAACAACAACAAAGATTAAGTCTTTGTGCCTGATCTTGGGTAAACCTAGTACAAAATCCATGGAAATATCCACCCATGGTGCGTTAAGGATAGGTAAAGCTAAATATAGACCATGAGGATGTAACCTGGACTTGGCTTTATGACAAGTAACACAACATGAGCAGTGTTTCTCCACATATTTCTTGAGGTGCGGCCAAACGAAGTGGTCAGCGATTACTGCTAGTGTCTTGTCCACTCCAAAGTGATCCATGAGTCCTCCACCGTGAGCTTCCTTCAGCAATAGCTCCCTCAAAGACCCCTTCGGAACAGACAGCCTCTTATATCGAAAAAGGAACCCGTCGTGTAAGTGATATGAGCTAAAAGCTCCTTTGCCATGCCCTTGATAAGCTTCTAAGAATTCTGGGTCATCTTTGTATAGCGCCTTGATGTGCTCAAACCCGAGTACCTTGCCTCCATAGTAGAGATCAATGCATGTCTTCTTGAGAGTGCATCGGCCACTACATTCTCTTGTCCCTTCTTGTACTTAATCACATAGGGAAAAGTCTCGATAAACTCTAACCATTTCGCATGGCGCCTCTTAAGTGCGGTCTGTCCTCTTAAGTGCTTCAACGTTTTATGATCAGTGTGAATAATGAATTCTTTGGACAACAGGTAGTGTTGCCAAGTTTCCAATGCTCGGACTAAGGCATATAGCTCTTTGTCGTAGGTGGGATAGTTCAATGTGGCTCCACTTAGTTTTTCACTAAAGAATGCCACAGGTCTCTTCCTCTGATGTAGCACAGCTCCTATTCCCACTCCTGATGCATCACACTCCACCTCAAACATTTCATCAAAGTCGGGTAGGGCTAGCACAGGTGCTTGTGTTAGGCGGTTCTTCATGGCTTCAAAAGCTGCCTCTTGAGCTGGTCCCCATGAGAATGGTACGTTTTTCTTGATCACCGTGGTGAGTGGGGCTGCCACCGTGCTAAAATCTCTTACAAAACGCCTGTAGAAGCTGGCTAGACCATGAAAGCTTCTAACATGACCGATTGTAGTTGGTGTAGGCCACTCGCGTATTGCCTTGATCTTCTCCTCGTATACTTGTAATCCCTGTTCAGTTACTATAAAACCTAAGAAAACAAGCTTATTAGTACAAAATGTGCACTTCTTTAGGTTAGCATATAGGCCTTCCTTCCGAAGTGTTTTAAGCACTAGTTCAAGGTGTTGAAGATGATCATTAAGGTTCTTACTATATATAAGTATATCATCGAAATAAACAACTACAAATTTACTTATATAAGCTCGAAGAACCTGGTTCATAAGGCGCATGAAGGTGCTTGGTGCATTAGTCAAGCCAAAAGGCATAACTAACCACTCATACAAACCTTCCTTGGTCTTAAATGCGGTTTTCCAATCGTCTCCTTCACGCATTCGATTCTGGTGTTATCCACTCTTTAAGTCCACCTTTGAGAAGATTGTGGATCCGCTTAGCTCGTCCAGCACGTCATCTAGGCGTGGAATGGGATGCCTATACTTGATGGTGATGTTGTTGATGGCACGGCAGTCCACACACATTCGCCATGTACCATCTTTCTTTGGTACTAAGAGAACTGGCACAGCACAAGGACTGAGACTCTCATGGATATAGCCTTTGTCCATTAGGTCTCGTACTTGTCTCTCTAACTCCTTAGTCTCCTCGGGGTTCATTCTATAAGCTGGCTTATTGGAAAATGCTGAACCGGGAACTAAGTCAATTTGGTGCTCTATTCCACGAAGTGGTGGCAACCCTGGGGGTATCTCAGAGTTACCTATACCTGCGCTTAAACACTCTTTGAACATCATCAGTAACACGATGCCATTGGCACTCATGGTTTTACAAGTATCACTAGATGATAGATAAAGACTGTTTTTACTTAGCTCGGCCTCTTTGTTCATGTGCACTTGCATTTCATGCACCTCGGTGGGGCTGAGAGGTGCAAGATTGTACTTACGCTCTTTGTGCATGAAAGAATAATGGTTGGTGCGGCCGTTGTGGGTTGTGGCTCGGTCAAATTGCCACGGTCTATGATAACACCATATTTTGACCACTTTTATGGATCGTTTTGAAATACTTTTTCTATTTTTTTATTGCTTTCAAGTACTTTTATTACGTTTTTCTAGTATTTGTAGTTCCAAGACTCTTTTCACGAAACTTAGGGAAAAGCTTAACAAAATTGATAGAAGACCAGAATATTAGCTCAGAGTCAAACCGTCAAAAGTTCATCCCCGATTGAAGGCCTTCTCACCGTCTGATTCAGCTCAAATTTGGAGATCTCAAAGATGGAAGTATCAGCTTTCCAGTGATGTGGTGTGTCGTGAGGGTTGTCAAGTTTTACCCTAAATGAAATCAGTAGCCGCAAGTGCACAGCTGATCGATTGTAGTACTTAGGGATCGAATCCACAGGGAAGGAGGATCTTTCCTGCAAAAGCCTTCGAAAGAAATATAAAGTAAGGAAGTCTAGAACCAGGCGAGTTTTTTCAGGGTTTTGGTGGTGTGTTTAAAATGTAAAAACGAATCCTAAAGAGAAAATACGGTAATTAAAATGACCTAATAACAAAACTTAACGAAAACGGGCAAAAACGGGAAAAACTGCTAACCTAATTGCTTGAATGAAAATCGATTGAAAAAGTAAATAAACTAGACTAAAGCTTGAATGAAAGTCGGTGTAAATCTATAAGAAAGAAAGCGCTGGGGTTCAGGGAAGTTTTCTCAGGGGTATGAACGATTCAAAACATTGCTAGAGAGTAAATTTGATAAGATCTTAGCTTAAACTTTTCGAACTGGAGTCTTGGACGTATGAATACGCCACTGTTGTGATCATAGACAACTATCTCTCTCAACCCTGACCAGTAGGTTTCCACTCTGGCCCTGGAAAAGAAGAGATGCATTATGTTTAAGACTCGTCAGCATTCACAAATCGCCCATAGGTAGGTTTCCACTCCTATGTTTGTTTTGCTCTCCCAAACTAGATCTGACACCTGATGAACACTTTCGTGTCACCAAGCATCTGGATAAGATTGTAGTTCATGACACTACTCTCATGCAGTAAAAACGAATTCAGAAGAAAAAGTTCTACAATTCGGCTCAAAAGCTCATGGAATCCTCACCGAACATATAAATCCCCATCGAAAATCCCTTAGACCCATCAATAAAACTACTTAGACATAATGAACGAAATAAAAAACATAGTATTCAAAAGTAGAATAGAAACCGAAATTGAAAAAGAAAGAACAAGGGTTCAAGAGACAAATCTCTCTCTCCCTAAAACCTAAAACTTAAAAAGTATTCTAAAACAATAAGAACATATGAGGTCATCTGAATTAGGGTTCTTAAAACATGTATTTATAGTGCTCAACACATCTCTAGGGTCTAGGGTTCCGGAATCAAGGCTGGGAAAATGATATGGGCTTCAGAAATGGGCCTTCGGAGTCAGAATTAGTTGGCCACGGTCGGGATGTGCGTGACCACAAGAAATGGGTGGCTGGCCGCGGTCGGGATGTGCGTGACCGCGGGGATTGGTCTGTTGGCCGCGGGTGGAAACGCTTGCTGGCTCGTTTACGGGACATCTTGCTCTTCGCGTATCTTTTGATTAAACCGTTGGATTGCCAAGCTGTAAAGTGTGCTAGAAAGCTGATACTTTCATCTTTAAGATCTCCAAATTTGAGCTGGATCAGACGGTGAGAAGGCCTTCAATCGGGGGTGAACTTCTGACGGTTTGACTCGGAGCTGAAATCTGGTTTTCTATCCATTTTGTTAAGCTTTTCCCAAAGTTACCTGAAAAGAGTCTTGGAACTACAAATACTAGAAAAACGTAATAAAAGTACTTAAAATCAATTAAAAACATAGAAAAAGTATTTCAAAACGATCCATAAAACTAATCTGGAATCTTTGCTTGATTATCTCCAACTTTGGTGAAGACCCCGCCAACTGATTCGGACCGTAAGGTTCCCCGGATTGCTGATCTCTGAATTGCGCGGGCAAGGACAACTTTTGGTCGTCAAAACCTTCCCGCGGTAAGAAAAATGGCCGAGGGCTGTGTACCGCGGTAAGCTTTTTGGTCGTAAAAATTCTTGCCTCGGTCAAAAACTTGTCCCGTGGTATTTTTGCACTCGATACTCGATTCTGGCCGATCGGTAAGGTTTTTGGCCGGTAATGAGCGTCTGGTAAACATTTTGGCCGAGGTTTCCGACCAGCCGGTACAAGATTTGGCCGAGAAATTCCTCGAAGCGGTTTTCACCATTTTGACCCTTTTCTTCACCGTTTTCTTTTCTGTTCCTCTTCTTAGGCTCCAATTGGTCTCCAAAGCTCCTGATAAAGACTTCAAAACATGCAAAACTCTTTGGGACCTAATGTAAGCCCTAAGTCCTATTTTAACGCCTAAAGACTCAATTTACATGAGAAAACACATGATGAGGACTCTATAATGCAATCTAAATGATGTAAAATATAGACATATCAACTCCCCCACACTTGTCCTTTGCTTGTCCTCAAGCAAAAAGAACAAATGAGAGAGAGAGGTTGTAATGCAGATGGAGCTCATATTTCCTTTTTAGAGAGAAGTGACCACAAGAGAACTCGGATTCATGCTCAAATATGCAATGCAAAGCTATACTCGGATAGTTTCCAACTAAAACACGGAATCTCCACAAGTCATTATCACATTCAACTCTTTCACATTCATTAAGTTCGTAACCGGTGAATCAAATGATGCAATGTTCAAATAGGCTGGCTTGGCTAGGGTAAGGTCATGAGATAAAAATGATCTCATCAATATTCAAGCGGGTGCAATGCAACAAGGATCTCTCTATGAACGACCGAACTTTGGTAGAATGCTAAAGGTAAAAAGCAACCGATGCATACAAGGGCAAGACTCATCACACCCCACAGTCCACTCAAAGCGTTTCTCAATTGCTCACCCTCTCAGAATCCTCACTCTTTACAATCGTTTTCTTTTCACTAGGGGACTCGCCTTTTTCTTTTATTTTCAAGCCTTGGTTTTCACTTATTCACACAGCTCATTTCTTTCATAACGTATAGCCTCTTTCATTTTCATTTCAGAGCACTTGAGCCTTTGTCTTCTTTTCATTTCAGAGCTTATCTTTTCATATCCAAGACTTAATTCATTTTCATTCATTCCCCTGGCTATTTCCACTCTCACTTTTCCACTCAGCTCACCTTTTTTCACTCACCAACAAGTCTTTTCCCCCACACTTATTTCTCACCAATACTCTTGGTTCCTTGATGTTGGAACATACCACTCAATGAGCCAAACCCTTGTCGCTCTAAACCTAACACTTTCTGCTAAGTTCAGTCTAAGGTGGCCTTACAATTCTCACACAAACATTGGCTCGAAAGAAAGATGGGTTCAAGGTGAAGGAACTGATCCATGATGCGGATTCAGCTACTTGAGCTAAGGAAGGAGGGTGGTAAAAACAATGATTCTAGCTCAAGTATGTATATCGGTATCCACAAGCCTATTTAAGCAATGCATCAAAGGATATTTTCATTTCAAGTTCAGGGTTATCACTTAGCTAGAGTTGAGTGTAATTCAGACTTGCTTCTCAGATTCAAAATGTTTCAAGCTTTACAAGCACAGAATGAGTTTCACAAGCATATTTAGTTCAAGTTCTCAAGTGATTTACTCTCTAGGAAAAATTCTATCATTGCTCCTTGCACTGATGCAATCCTACATGGTGCAACTAGACTCGATCTTAAAATGCGAGATGCAACTAGAATGATGTAATTTATCACATGTATTAAGCTAAATGAGACTCAAGAATGCAAAAGTCAAATAAGAACAAAGAAAACAAGATCAGAAAACACAAAGCTCCTCCCCCGCACTTAGATAACACAGTCCCTTGTGTTATAAAAGCGTGTGAGAGAAGTGAAAAGACAAACTGAACGAATGCAAGATGATATATACAAGATGCATAGGTACAAGTTTTGAAGTCGATACCTTAGTCGGAGAGGTCGGATCCCAGGTAGTGTGAGGGATTCGATGTTGAGCAGGATGGAGTAAGCTGACATGGTGGGCTGCTTTCTGAGGGTTCAGGCAGGAAAGCCGTGGCTGGATCGATCCAGTCTTCTTTGCCTGGTGGAAACTCTGGGTTCCTCGCGTTTGAGCTTTCTCCAACTCCTTCTTCTGTAATCGGTGCGGTTGAGGTCGCTGAGTTCTTATCCGGTGAGGATGGCCTCGTGAGCTGCTTTACCTTCTTCTTCAAATGCCTCACACAATCCACCAATGCGTGGATGGTTTTGTCTTGCCACTTACACCACTTTTGGAGGGTGTTCACTCGCGAATACAGCTTCTTGGTGTGGTATTCAGGCTCACCCCCCACTTGCGGATCAAAGTGATAGCGGCCTGCTCCGATCCTTCTCTCATAGTGTCTCTGCTCCTCGTTATCACAATATTCCGGGCCATTAGTGTTCTCGGGTTTGCTGGGTGCTGCCTTGGTGCATTTGCGTGTTGGTGGGTCGAGAGCTGGGTTATACAACTGGTCTTTGAGAACGTAGAATGAGACGTTACACTGCTTGTCGAGCATGGTGAGGCTTAGGTTAGGCAGTAGAACCTGCGTGCCGTCTCTATGCAGTAGGGTGAAGTTGTAAACCCATTTGTCCCCTGACTTGCCTCCGAAGAAACCACTTTTGCTTAGGTATAACTCATCAATGAGATTCGGCTTCTTTGGTGAATCAGGGAATATAAACCCTTGAGCCCTCAGGATCTTGGTGACTATCCAACCGTTCTGAAGTCTTCTTGCTCCTCGCTTCTTGCGGTCGCACCATACATTGTGCCGATAAGTGAGCATTTGAATGGCAAAGAATGCACCCAATGATGGTACATGCAGCGGCCCTTGGAACTCTTTCTTGTTCTTCATTTGAGTGATGAACGGCTTCAGTCCGAGTCCCAATAGTTCAAGCTCGGCCATGTGAATAACACCAGGGTTAAAGGTCGAGAAGAATGTTGATGCTAGGATGCGGTTTGTGTATCTGATCGCAGGGTTCCTTATGCAGCTTGTCTTGCTCTTGCCTCCGAGGTAGGGTCCAAAAGATATCGTTTCCCACAAGGCGGCCAACTCATCACGAGGGTACACAAACTTGTCAAGCGAGCTTCCATTCCTTTCAAACCCAAAGATTTCATCAAGCTCCTTGAAACTAACCTTGTAGTGCACGCTATCCATTTCAAACTCAATGTGGCCGAATCCTTTGCCATGTAAACGCTTTGGATCTCTCTTGGGGTAGATGATGACCTCCAAGGTTGCAAGAAACTGCTGTGTAATCCCTTCATAGGCAACATCGCTCATCTCAAAGAACTTTGCCAAGCCCATATTCTCAAAAATGAGGGTCACGTCATCAAGTATCTCGAGTTTCTTCAGCAACTCCAAGTCAGGGAATCGACCTTGAGCCACTCTGATTGAGTTAAAGTGGTCCAAGTATTCCTCAGTGATTGGGAAGTGCTCATCCTCGGGCTCGGCCTTTGGTTCTTTCTTGGACTTTTTGTCACCGTTGTCTACATAAGGGACTAAGGCTTCGGGCTCGTCGTCATCAGATCCCACAGCTGCCTTCTTCCCGTTCCACTTTGACTCGAGAGCTGGTGCCAGAGTGAGCTCAGTATTTCTTGCTCGTTTGGGGGTTGGCTCGTCATCGGGTCGCATCGAGGGTTTCTTGCTGGTCTCTCCACTATGTGGCACGGCAACGGCTTTACCCTTCAAAACTCTCTTCTGGCCCTCACTTCTGTTGTCTCGTGGGTAGGAACGGTTTGGTCTCCGGTCATCTGCAAGGGAGATTCTCAAAGAAACCGTCAGAGCCAAGTATATCGTTAAGCACATGTATCTCAAGATTGGCAAGTACAAAACTTTTTCTCTAGCAGAACTGATATTCATAGCTTTTTCAAACATCAAGGAAAGTAAGAACAAGCCAGAACAACCGATTAGAGACAAGTTATCTAGACATTTCAGCTCAAACACACAAATCATCATTAAGACCGATTCCAAGCGCATTTTCTCAAGAATTTTAAAAACTCAAGAATAAGTGATTTTAAATGCAAAGACCGGTTTTTCGTGTGTTGTCTACCCTGGTGGAATTTACAAAATTGTTCCCAAAGGCCGATATACTCTAAAAGAATCGATTCCACATTTTACAAACATTTAAGCTCGCAAAGAATGAAGGAAAAAGATGAGTTCTTTAAGATGCAAATACCTTTGGGAATGCAAGATTTAAGCTGAACGAGATGCTTATGCAGAGTAGACAACACCCTAACGAGTCTAGAGCGCTTGGAATCACGCAAAATGAACGAGAAATGAGTGAGTTGTGTTCGTGAAATGCAGAGAAAAGAGTCTAGAGGGCAAACTCTGCGTTTTGGCCAAGTATGGAGGTCGGTATGGGCTGGAGCGGGCTTTCCAGCTGGCATTTGGACTGTTGTGGGACTGGCCCCCCCTTCTGCTCCAGCTCCAGCCGTTGACCGCGCCAAAAACTACTTTGACCGAGTGTTCAAATTCAAAATGCCGCGCAACCCTTCAAATGGACGCGGTATGGGGATGACGTGGGCTGTACGGACCAAGCCAAATTTTCTCGTGTTACTCTGAGCTGCCTCGACTTGTTCCACCCCGAGGGTACCAAGCCGAGTTGTCTGAGCCCACCCCATAGCTTTCACGTCTTTTCTTTGGACCTCGCAAAGCCTCTTCTTCGTTCTAAGTGTTTCATGTGTTCTTGCTTTTGATCATTTCTTGAAACCGAGTGCCTCGGCACGCTCCACCACGAGGGCATCATGCCGAGGTCACTTGTTTTTAGCAAAGAACACGTGAGGCTTGGGGGTTTAAACAGGCTGGCCTTGGTGTAAACTGGTCGCGGCCTCGGATCAAGGTTTTTGACCGTTTCAAGTGAACATCGCCCCTCGGTATACTTATACCGAGGTGTTTACACCGTGAGCCTCCCCCACACTTAGTTATTTTACCATAGCACTTCTCAGACACGACCATGATGAAATTAAGTCGAGGAATCTAGCTGAGGTTCTCAAGCTTTCACTCGGTCAAAGATGACCATGGTATGAATATACCGAGGGTCGATACCGAGGCTATGTATGCTCTTTGACTTAATTCATCAGGCCGTGTCTTTTTCAAGCTTTCTCTCACTTTCACCCTCAAGGTTCACTGTCTAACTCCTGAAACACTTAACAAACCCTTCAAAAAGCTTCAAATAAAAAGAAAAAGCAGATGAAAAACGAAATATGTACATGGATAAGCTTGGGGTGTCTCCCAAGAGCACTTTGTTTAACGTCGCTAAGTTTGACTTTTCATACCTTTTCAGGCTGATTCCGGTTCAAGTAGAGGAACTGAGGTAGCTCCCTCTCTTATTTCTGATGCCAAGTAATGCTTTACCCTCTGGCCGTTTACCACAAAGCCTTGTCCATCTTTTCCTTTCAAAACCACGGCTCCATAGGGTCTTACTTCAAGAATCGTGAACGGACCGGACCACCTAGGCCTCAGCTTCCCAGGGAACAGCTTGAGTCTTGAGTTAAACAACAGAACTTGGTCCCCTTCTTTGAACTCTCTCTTGTGTATCTTCTTGTCATGGAGCGCCTTGGTTCTTTCTTTGTAGATCTTAGAGCTCTCGAAAGCATCTAACCGGATCTCCTCAAGCTCATGAAGCTGTAAAACCCTCTTCTCTTGTGGGGTCTTGATGTCAAAGTTCAGAAGTTTCACTACCCACAAGGCTTTGTATTCCAACTCAACCGGTAGATGACAGCTCTTCCCATAGAGCAAGTTAAACGGTGAGGTTCCAATGGGGGTTTTGTAGGCGGTTCTGTAAGCCCACAGAGCATCGTCAAGTTTCTTGCTCCAATCCTTTCTGGATGATGTCACGGTCCTTTCCAAAATGGCCTTTATCTGACGGTTGGAAACCTCCACTTGGCCGCTGGTTTGCGGATGATAAGGGGTGGCCACCTTGTGCTTTACTCCGTGCTTCTTCAAAAGACTCTCAAGAGTCTTGTTGATGAAATGGCTTCCCCCATCACTGATGACTACTCTTGGTACTCCAAACCGTGGGAAGATGATACTCTTGAAGAGTTTTACCACCACTTTTGAATCGTTGGTCGGAGATGCAACCGCTTCAACCCATTTACTCACATAATCCACTGCTACAAGGATATATTGATTCCCATATGAGCTTACAAAGGGACTCATGAAGTCAATGCCCCAACAGTCGAAGACTTCTACTTCAAAGATTGGGTTTTGGGGCATTTCATTCCTTTTGGATATGTTTCCGTGCCTTTGAAAAGCTTCACACCTCGAGACCACTTCCTGGGCGTCTTTGAACATGGTCGGCCACCAGAAACCGCTCTGTAGAACCTTGGCAACTGTCTTGAACGCACCTAAATGACCACCATACGATGAGCCGTGGCATTCTTGTAGCACTGGATGGATCTCTTCTTCGGCCAAGCATCGCATATAGAGATGGTCCTTGTTAAGCACGTAAAGATACGGCTCATCCCAATGATACCTCATCACATCTCTAAAGAAGTTCTTCCTCTGATAAGTATCAAGATCTGGTGGCTCTAATCCGCAAGACAAGTAGTTCACAAGATCCGCGAACCATGGAAGGCTTCTTTCCTTGATCGTATTGGCTTCCTCCACCTCTAAGTAAGACCGGACTAACATGAGATGTTCCTCGGGTAAAGCATCATCTATAGGGACCTGTTCTTCAATCCTCATCCTTGAGAGGTGATCTGCGGCTCCGTTTTCAATGCCCTTCTTATCAAGTATCTCCATGTCAAATTCTTGGAGCAATAAGACCCATCTCAAAAGCCTCGGCTTAGCGTCCTTCTTAGACATCAAGTACCTCGAGGCCGCGTGATCTGTGTAAACCGTGACCTTTGATCCCACTAGATAACTCCTGAATTTGTCAAATGCAAACACAATGGCAAGCATTTCCTTCTCGGTGGTGGCATACTTTTCTTGAGCCGAGTCCAAAGTGCGGCTGGGATAGTAGATCACATGGAGCTTCTTATCTTTCTTCTGTCCCAAGACAGCTCCTACAACATAATCAGATGCATCGGTCATCACTTCAAATGGTAAAGACCAATCAGGGGCTTGTACAATCGGTGCACTGATCAAAGCCTCCTTGATTCTCTTGAACGCTTCCTCACATTCTTCATCAAAGTTGAAATTCACTTCTTTGCACAATAACCTGGTCAAAGGCCTGGATATCTTGGAGAAATCCTTGATGAACCGTCTATAGAACCCAGCCTGGCCAAGGAAGCTTCTTATTCCTTTCACAGAATTCGGGGCTTGTAAGTTCACCATCACCTCGATCTTGGCCTTATCCACCTCGATGCCTTTCTCTGATACCTTGTGTCCCAAGACAATGCCTTCTTGGACCATGAAATGACACTTTTCCCAGTTTAAGACAAGCCTATGCTCCTCACACCGCTTGAGAACCTGAGAAAGATTAGCAAGACATTCGGAGAAAGAGGAGCCGTATACGGAGAAGTCATCCATAAACACCTCAACTTTCTCTTCAATTAGATCAGAGAAAATGTGCATCATACATCTTTGAAAAGTGGCCGGTGCATTACACAAACCGAATGGCATTCTTCTATAAGCATAAGTGCCATAAGGGCAGGTGAATGTCGTTTTCTCTTGATCTCGGGGGTCTATAGGTATTTGAAAGAACCCCGAGTATCCATCGAGAAAACAAAAATAAGGATGATTAGCTAACCGTTCAAGCATTTGATCAATGAATGGTAAAGGAAAATGATCTTTTCTTGATGCAGAATTCAATTTCCTATAGTCAATGCACATGTGATGGCCGGTTATAGTTCTTTGGGCTATGAGTTCATCCTTATCGTTTTTCACCACCGTGATCCCACCTTTCTTGGGCACAACGTGTACAGGAGATACCCACCGAGAGTCAGAGATTGGATATATTATCCCTGCCTCAAGGAGCTTTAGTATCTCCTTCTTAACCACCTCTTTGAGGTTCGGGTTAAGTCGATGTTGGTGCTCAATAGAGGACATGGCTTGGTCCTCTAGGTGGATCCTGTGGGTGCATATATCAGGAGAGATTCCTCTAATGTCAGCCAAGGAATACCCTATGGCTCTCCTGAATTTCCTTATTTCACTAAGTAATGCACGTTCCTCATGCTCAAGCAAGTTATCGTTTATGATCACAGGAAAGTAGAGTTTAGACCTAAGAATGCATACCTGAGCCCTGTTGGTAGAGGCTTGAGCTCAACAGGGGGTGCGTCTCCCTCATTCCAATCGGCATCAAAGCTGCATTGGCCCGGAACAGCTTCCTCGGCCTTTGCTTCATTCTCGCGCGGTTTACCATCGACCTCGGTATGAGTTGTCACGGCCATGATATCCCGAGGTGTCTCTTCTTTTCCCTTTGACTCCTCGCTTTCTAGAATGTCGAGGCTGCTCGTGTGGAGCTCGAAAAACCTCGCATCAGCTCCAAGTTCCCTCGGTTGGTCCAAAAGACGCTTGTATACCTCGCTTTCCTCGTTCAAGTACCCGTGCTCGCTTTGTTCCCGCGTTAAGACCACTTGTAACGGATCCTCTGCATTCAACTCTTCAAGGAGCTCATCAGCCAGCTCTTCCATTACCTCCACATAGAAAACCTGACCTCCAATGGTCGGTTTCTTCATCATTTCCTTCACGTTGAACTTCATAGTCTCGGAACCGATGTGTAGTTCAATCATTCCTCCTCTCACATCTATTATGGCTCATGCGGTTGCTAAGAACGGTCGGCCCAAGATGATAGGGTCTAATGGTTCCTCGTCCATCTCAAGAACTATGAAGTCCGTGGGGATTTCTATCTCACCGATCCTCAAAGGTAGATCCTCAAGCAACCCCACCGGTAATCTAACCGATCTATCAGCTAATACAAGAGAGATCTTGGCTGGCTTGTAGCTTTTGTATCCCAATCTCTTGGCCACCGTGTAAGGCATTAAGCTCACAGAAGCTCCAAGGTCACATAAACAGTTTGAGAACTTCAGGTGACCTAAAGCACACGGCAAAGTGAAGCTGCCCGGATCGGATAGCTTCCTTGGTATAGATCTTCTTTGTATTATGGCACTGCACTCATGGCTCAGTATCACCATACCCTGGAGCTCCTTTGTCTTGTTGAGGATCGCGTCCTTTAGAAACTTCCCAAGCTGGGGTATAGCTAAGAAAGCATCTATAATGGGTAAGGTGAGTTGCGTGTTCTCCAAGTGTTTCTCAAAGACCGCCTTGGCCTTGTCTAGGATTTTCTTTTTGAAACGCCCTGGGAACGGTATCTTGGGTTGATAAGGTGGTGGTGGAACATAGGGCTTTTCAAGCTCAGTTGTCTTTTCCACCTCTTTTCCTTTGTCCTTGATCGGTTCCTTCTCTAAGACCGCTTCTTTACAAGCATCGTCTGAGGCTGCCTCCCCCTCTAATTGCTCATTGGCCTCAATGAGCTTTGTCTTAAGCGTTGGAGTTTGTAATTCCTTACCACTCCTCAATGTGATGGCGTTCACATACTCTTTAGGGTTCGGCTCCGGTTTACCTGGTAAAGCCGGGCCTCTTGATGATGTAGAAGCTTGATTCTGCTTAAGCTCTCTGATATCTTGCTGCATTGTCGCGTGCTGGCTCTCAACCCTTTGCTGGCCCTGTAACAGTTGCTGTAGTATCCCACAGACGTCGTTCCCCATTTGATTCTGACCCGTTCCCTGAATCTGTTGTTGATTACCCATCGGTTGCGGATGGAACCCTGGTGGAAACTTGTGTTGCTGCGGTTGGTTGTTGAAGTTGTTACTCTGAGCCGCTTGATTCTGCTGAGTGTAGCCGTGCTGTTGCCCACTGAACTGTTGCTTGGGCTGGAAGGTATTCTGAAAAGGAGCCTTTTGAGCATAGCTTTGTTGTTGTTGTTGAGCAGGGTACACTTGGTCTTGAGGGTTAGCTACATTCGGGTTTCGGTATGAGAGGTTTGGGTTACTGTTGTAGTTGTTAAACCGCTGATACCTCTGCTGATTCCCTATGTAATTCAGCTCCTCTTGTGTTAGACCATCTTCATTAACATTGTCAAAACTTGGCCCTTGCTCATCAAACTCGCCTACAAAGTGTATTGGCTTTTGAGTCGCCATCAAAACCTTGTCAAGCTTACTCTGAAGCTCTCTTATATCCTTTTTCATGCGCTGTTCATCACTAGATCCCTCTGTACGGTTTGCTCTATCAAAGTCCTCTCCATACGTGTCATTGGACATGGCTAGGTTCTCAACTAGTTCCATTGCCGCAGTGATCTCTTTTCCAAGAAAATTCCCATTTGAAGCTGTATCGAGTTGGTTTCTGATCTTGGGGAGTGCACCTCGGTATAAAGTACTCAAGAGGGATGCCTCTGAGAAGCCGTGGTTTGGGCATTGGTTAGTGTAGCTTCTAAACCGTTCCCAAGCTTCACTAAAGCTCTCGTTATTGTGCTGCGTGAAACTTGAGATCTGATTCCTGAGCTTAGCCGTGCGTGATGTGGAAAAGAACTTTGATAAGAACGCCAGTTTACACTGCTCCCAGGTTTGTATAGAACCCCTCGGTATATTCTTTTCCCACTGGTGTGCTTTATCACCGAGGCAGAAAGGGAACAAGCGTAGCTTGAAGCTATCTTCGGAGACGCCATTTATCTTGGTTAAGTCGCAAACCCGATCAAATTGATCTAGATGCTCGAGAGGGTCTTCTCCAGCCAGACCGTGGAACTTTGAGTTTTGCACCATATTGAGCAGGGAAGCTTTAACTTCAAAGTTGTTGTTTTGAACTGGTAGAGCTTGAATCCCAGCTCGGTATTGGTGCGCATTGGCTCGGTCATTCTCTCCAACACATATTGGAGGATGTTGTCTCTGAACTTGGGGCGGTGGCGGATGAACATGATGGGCTTGTTGTTCATTTCTATTCGCTTGGTGTTGGTTTTGCTGAGCAAGCCGTTCATTTCTTTGAGCCTGTTGCTGATTAACATAGGCTTGTTGTTCATTTCTTCCTGCCTGCGCCTGATTAGCCTGAGCCTGGTGCTCGGCTGCCTGAGCCTGTTGCTCCATTCTCTGTTGTTCTGCCATTCCAAGTCTATCAAAGTGTCGTTCTCTCTCGCGAGCTCGCCTTTCTAATCTGTCGATGTTATCGTCGTATGGGAAAAGCGATCCTGTGCTCCGAGACCTGGTATTCATGCACCTGAAAACAAAACAAGAACTTGGAAAGAAGTTAGTAAAACAAAGGAAAGAAAAGCTTGAACTCAAGAACAAACAAGAGACTAATGCTCCTACAAGTTGCCAACGGCGCCAATTGATAACTAAGAGTTTTCAGGCTCTTAGAAGGGTTATCAATCCCCTTGTCAAAGTAGTATAAGGGGTGTCAAACCAAGCTTGTAAACGAGACACTAGCCTATGTCATTTGTTCACTTAAGTCAAGACAAGATAATAAAAGTTTGGTGACGATGATTAACAGGCAAATGAGCAATAAAGTTAAATAAAAGCAGAGATTTAAACTAATCAAGATGCAAATAACAAACAGGTGATTCAGATGATGGTAATGAATGATAAAGGCAGAAGCTTTAGACAGGATATTTGACTCGGGTGCTTCCAAGTTAGACTAAGGGGCTAATGAATCATTTTATCAAGCGATTTCATTTGACTTTGAACTCAAGGCACGTTAATCTTCTCATGAAAGTATTAAACGTCTAAACTGATCCTCTTTCATACCAAAATCCCTTTTGAGAAGCACGAATCAGTCACCAATAAGAATCGGTTCAAAAACGTCATTTAAGAGAACAAACTATCACTCTCGCAATGAAAGACTCTTAAACCCTTAAACGAATGGTTCAGACATTTCTACAATCACTTCTGATGCGAGATATGTCTCAGATCTGAACCTCAAGTGATGTGCTTGGATCCAGCTTAGAGATCTCGTCGGTTAAGGAATGAAACATGCAAGACTAGACACCTAAACCCATTAATCCACCTTGAAAGCACCCTAATCTACCTATCTAAAGCCGCTTAAACGACTACTCACTGATCATAACGAGCTCACTAAGTCCTTTGCAAGACGTGTAGCTAGTCATGATAAGGAGTTTGATGTTGGATGATAAAAGATATAAAGAAAGAACAAGATTCTGATTCAAAAAAGAGATATCGGATTAGATTAATTAAGTTTCACAAAAGAGGCAAGTTCTTAGAGCTAAAAACAGATAAGAGATAAGATAACTAGGTTTTTAGTCTCAAAATGTATTTATAGCAAAGGGAAAGTGTCGCGGGTCAGCCCGGAACAAACCGGGTACTGAACCGCCTTCTTGGGTTGATGGGTGAGTGCCACGGTGTGTCGGAAAGTGAAGCCGAGGTCTTCATGCCGAGGCGTGCACGTGAGTCAGGATCCAGATGAGATCTCGTGAAACACGTCAAGAACATGCATGAACCCTAGTCTTTGATCTATCCTCACGGGTATGTTCTTGAGCCATTCTGTTCTTGATTCTGGGTTCGTGACAAGGGACCTCGGGATAAAATATCGAGGGGTCATGATGTCGAGGTGCTTGGGAGAACACAGTCCGGCATGCACGCCGAGGTCATTACACCGAGGTGTACTTTCAACACTTAGTCGTTTCCAGCTTCAGTTCTTACGTATGCATGCCTCGATCTAACCATGCCAAGGCTTTGGCACGAGGTCTAGTCCAGAATACTTCCAAGATACGAGCCTAGACTTGAGTGACGCCAAGGTAAAGATACCGAGGCTTGTGAAAATACTTAGCGCGTATCGCAATTCTTTTAGGCTTGTATCGAATATGTCACCTTCCGGAAGCAGTAACTTTCAGCACACGACTCCAATTGCTCTGGGACCAGTGCCACAGTCAATATGACTCAATAAGCTCTAACTTTGGTGAAGAAACCATCGGAGCTTGGGGAGTGGAAGGCTTCCTGGATTTAACATCTTTGGGCCGCATTGAAATCACCGGAAAATAGACTTTTAGACCGATGTGAACTCCGGAGACCCTATCTTCCAAACCTTTGCTCCGAATTGAGCGACTCCAAATGCTCTGAGAAGATCTTCCATGTATCTCGAACTTTGGTGAAGACCGGGTAAGCTGGTTCGGTCTGGAGGGGCTCCGTCCGCCATGATCTTTGAAGTTCGCCGTTCAGTTCTCGGGTACGCGCAATGCTGGTGAATGCTCCGGAAGCCATATCTTTCTCTCCACTGGTCCGAATTGGATGATTCCAACTGTTCTGGAATCTTTGCTTGATTATCTCCATCTTTGGTGAAGACCCCGCCAACTGATTCGGACCGGAAGGTTCCCCGGATTGCTGATCTCTGAATTGCGCGGGCAAGGACAACTTTTGGTCGTAAAATCCTTCCCGCGGTAAGAAAAATGGCTGAGGGCTGTGTACCGCGGTAAGCTTTTTGGTCGTAAAAATTCTTGCATCGGTCAAAAACTTGTCCTGTGGTATTTTTGCACTCGATACTCGATTCTGGCCGATCGGTAAGGTTTTTGGCCGGTAATGAGCGTCCGGTAAACATTTTGGCCGAGGTTTCCGACCAGCCGGTACGAGATTTGGCCGAGAAATTCCTCCAAGCGGTTTTCACCATTTTTTACCCTTTTCTTCACCGTCTTCTTAGGCTCCAATTGGTCTCCAAAGCTCCTGATAAAGACTTCAAAACATGCAAAACTCTTTGGGACCTAATGCAAGCCCTAAGTCCTATTTTAACGCCTAAAGACTCAATTTACATGAGAAAACACATGATGAGGACTCTATAATGCAATCTAAATGATGTAAAATATAGACATATCAGTCTTGACCTTATGGAGAATTCAAACTTGCCTTTCTCTGTAGGTGTTGGCTGGTGTTTCAAACGCAGAATAGGATTCACAAAAGAAAGCCGCAGCGTCGTATTCAATGATTGAATCGATGTATGGCATCTTTATCTTGCTGCATATCGGACTTCTTGGATTGAAGAGTCAGCTGAATCTTCAACACACTCCCTTGCCATCATACAAGGTAATGATTCCTGCCAATCTGTTTCTTCATCTGAAACTTGGTTTTCTTCTTCCTGAGTTGCTTTTTTAGGTGCTGGAGGTTGAAGTTGGGACAGAAGATGTATTATTTTTCTCTCAAATCCCGGAGGTGAATCTGAGCGACCGC
>NW_006256858.1:5308343-5311432 GCF_000478725.1 Eutrema salsugineum
ATAGTTCGTTTCTTCCTTCTTGTACTTGACACGAACTTCTCCAGCTTCTTTATTTGGTAGACCAGCATCATATGAACTCATACCAGGGCGTTGTTGTGCATCTTCATCAGGATCTTTGGGAGATTTCTTAGAAAATCTCTCAATTTGCTCAATGTTGGGCATCTGTTCCATTCTTGCATCAATCGCCCGTGCTTTGAGCTCGAGCTTGTTCAACCTGTGCTCGATCTCCTGTAACTCTTTGTCTGTCTTCTCTCTATACCAGGAGGCGGATTCTCCGACTTCTTTGATCTCCTGCTTTGATTCGACAATATCGCTTGAGATTTGTATGATGTCATACCCTTGTCTTGTCTGCTCTGTTGCAACTTGGTGGATCATCCCAGCTAGTGTTTGTGCGTCCTTGTGGGTTTGTTCTTCCAGAACTCAAACATGATTGGCCAGATCATCGAATTTTCTGTTGAACTCTTCAGAGATTGAATAAATTCTCTTGAGCAGGGTGTTTTCGGTGAGAATCTGCTGATCAAGGAACTGGTTTATCATTCCTTCGAGGCGTCCCAAACGTCTGCTGATCCTCAAGTTGCCCTCTTGCTGACTAGGGTTCTGCAGTGGAGGATTATAGGCGTGTGGCTCGAAGTAGGTCGGAGGAGGACCATAAGGATCTTCCCAGCGTCGAACAAGCTCTCTGCGCCGGTGGTACGGATGATTTGGTGTTCTTCTCTGCGTCTGGTGGCTTGAGGAGTGTTATAGAAACCTTCCTCATAGTGTGAATTTCGATTTATAGGATCCATATCTTCTGAAATGGAAACAAAATAACTGAAAAATGGAAATATGCAGAAAAAGGGGTTCTAGAGTCGATTTACCAACCTTTCTTAGGGTTTTGCGGGAAAGAAAACGCGTGCATTCCCCGGCAACGGCGCCAAAAACTTGATGCGGTGTGTCGTGATGGTTGTCAAGTTTTACCCTAAATGAAATCAATAGCCGAAAGTGCACAGCTGATCGATTGTAGTACTTAGGGATCGAATCCACAGGGAAGGAGGATCTTTCCTGCAAAAGCCTTCGATAGAAATATAAAGTAAGGAAGTCTAGAACCAGGCGAGTTTGGTGAGGGTTTTGGTGGTGTGTTTAAAATGTAAAAACGAATCCTAAAGAGAAAATATGGTAATTAAAATGACCTAATAACTAAACTTAACGAAAACGGGCAAAAACGGGAAAAACGGCTAACCTAATTGCTTGAATGAAAATCGATTGAAAAAGTAAATAAACTAGACTAAAGCTTGAATGAAAATCGGTGTAAATCTATAAGAAAGAAAGCGCTGGGGTTCAGGGAAGTTTTCTCAGGGGTATGAACGATTCAAAACATTGCTAGAGAGTAAATTTCATAAGATCTTAGCTTAAACTTTTCGAACTGGAGTCACGGATGTATAAATACGTCACTGTCGTGCTCATAGACAACTATCTCTCTCAACCCTGACCAGTAGGTTTCCACTCTGGCCTTGGAAAAGAAGAGATGCATTATGTTTAAGACTCGTCAGCATTCACAAATCGCCCATAGGTAGGTTTCCACTCCTATGTTTGTTTTGCTCTCCCAAACTAGATCTGACACCTGATGAACACTTTGGTGTCACCAAGCATCTGGATCAGATTGTAGTTCATGACGCTACTCTCATGCAGTAAAAACGAATTCAGAAGAAAAAGTTCTAAGATTCGGCTCAAAAGCTCATGGAATCCTCACCGAACATATAAATCCCCATCGAAAATCCCTTAGACCCAATAATAAAACTACTCAGACATAATGGACGAAATCAAAAACATAGTACTAAACCCTAAACCCTAAACCGAAATTGAAAAAGAAAGAACAAAGGTTCAAGAGACAAATCTCTCTCTCCCTAAAACCTAAAACTTAAAAAGTATTCTAAAACAATAAGAACATATGAGGTCATACGAATTAGGGTTCCTAAAACATGTATTTATAGTGCTCAAGACATATCTAGGCTCTAGGGTTCCGGAATCAAGGCTGGGAAAATGATATGGGCTTCAGAAATGGGTCTTTGTGAGGGTTTTGGTGGTGTATTTAAAATGTAAAAACGAATCCTAAAGAGAAAATACGGTAATTAAAATGATCTAATAACTAAACTTAACAAAAATAGGCAAAAACAGGAAAAACAGCTAACCTAATTGCTTGAATGAAAATCGATTGAAAAAAGTAAATAAACTAGACTAAAGCTTGAATGAAAATCGGTGTAAATCTATAAGAAAGAAAGTGATGGGGTTCAGGGAAGTTTTCACAGGGGTATGAACGATTCAAAACATTGCTAGAGAGTAAATTTGATAGGATCTTAGCTTAAACTTTTCGAACTGGAGTCACGGACGTATGAATACTCCACTGTCGTGATCATAGACAACTATCTCTCTCAACCCTGACCCGTAGGTTTCCACTCTGTCCCTCGAAAAGAAGAGATGCATTATGTTTAAGACTCATCAGCATTCAAAAATCGCGCATAGGTAGGTTTCCACTCCTATGTTTGTTTTGCTCTCCCAAACTAGATCTGACACCTGATGAACACTTTCGTGTCACCAAACATCTGGATCAGATTGTAATTCATGACGCTACTCTCATGCAGTACAAAACGAATTCAGAAGAAAAAGTTCTAAGATTCGGCTCAAAAGCTCATGGAATCCTCCCCGAACATATAAATCCCCATCGAAATTCCCTTAGACCCAACAATAAAACTACTCAGACATAATGAACGAAATCAAAAACATAGTATTAAAAAGTAGAATAGAAACCGAAATTGAAAAAGAAAGAACAAGGGTGCAAGAGACAAATCTCTCTCTCCCTAAAACCTAAAACTTAAAAAGTATTCGAAAACAATAAGAACATATGAGGTCATACGAATTAGGGTTCCTAAAACATGTATTTATAGTGCTCAAGACATCTCTAGGGTCTAGGGTTCCAGAATAAAGGCTGGGAAAATGATATGGGCTTGAGAAATAGGCCTTTGTGAGGGTTTTGGTGGTGTATTTAAAATGTAAAAACGAATCCTAAAGAGAAAATGCTCAAGATCATCTAGGGGTGTCGCAGCTTAACGAAA
>NW_006256858.1:5311532-5314377 GCF_000478725.1 Eutrema salsugineum
ATGAAAATCGATTGAAAAAGTAAATAAACTAGACTAAAGCTTGAATGAAAATTGGTGTAAATCTATAAGAAAGAAAGCGCTGGGGTTCAGGGAAGTTTTCTCAGGTGTATGAACAATTCAAAACATTGCTAGAGAGTAAATTTGATAAGATCTTAGCTTAAACTTTTCGAACTGGAGTCACAGACGTATGAATACGCCATTGTCGTGATCATAGACAACTATCTCTCTCAACCCTGACCAGTATGTTTCCACTCTGGCCCTGGAAAAGAAGAGATGCATTATGTTTAAGACTCGTCAGCATTTACAAATCGCCCATAGGTAGGTTTCCACTCCTATGTTTGTTTTGCTCTCCCAAAATAGATCTGAAACCTGATGAACACTTTCGTGTCACCAAGCATCTGGATCAGATTGTAGTTCATGACGCTACTCTCATGCAGTAAAAACGAATTCAGAAGAAAAAGTTCTAAGATTCAGCTCAAAAGCTCATGGAATCCTCACCGAACATATAAATCCCCATCGAAAATCCCTTAGACCCAATAATAAAACTACTCAGACATAATGAACGAAATCAAAAACATAGTATTAAAAAGTAGAATAGAAACAGAAATTGAGAAAGAAAGAACAAGGGTTCAAGAGACAAATCTCTCTCTCCCTAAAACCTATAACTTAAAAAGTATTCAAAAACAATAAGAACATATGAGGTCATACGAATTAGGGTTCCTAAAACATGTATTTATAGTGCTCAAGACATCTCTAGGGTCTAGGGTTCCGGAATCAAGGCTGGGAAAATGATATGGGCTTCAGAAATGGGCCTTTGTGAGGGTTTTGGTGGTGTATTTAAAATGTAAAAACGAATCCTAAAGATAAAATACGGTAATTTAAATGACCTAATAACTAAACTTAACAAAAATGGGCAAAAATGGGAAAAACGGCTAACCTAATTGCTTGAATGAAAATCGATTGAAAAAGTAAATAAACTAGACTATCTTGCAATGAAAATCGGTGTAAATCTATAAGAAAGAAAGCGTTGGGGTTCAGGGAGGTTTTCTCAGGGGTATGAACAATTCAAAATATTGCTAGAGCGTAAATTTGATAAGATCTTAGCTTAAACTTTTCGAACTGGAGTCACGGACGTATGAATACGCCACTTTCGTGATCATAGACAACTATTTCTCTCAACCCTGACCAGTAGGTTTCCACTCTGGCCCTGGAAAAGAAGAGATGCATTATGTTTAAGACTCGTCAGCATTCACAAATCGCCCATAGGTAGGTTTCCACTCCTATGTTTGTTTTGCTCTCCCAAACTAGATCTGACACCTGATGAACACTTTCGTGTCACCAAACATCTGGATCAGATTGTAGTTCATGACGCTACTCTCATGCAGTAAAAACGAATTCAGAAGAAAAAGTTCTAAGATTCGGCTCAAAAGCTCATGGAATCCTCCCCGAACATATAAATCCCCATCGAAAATCCCTTAGACCCAACAATAAAACTACTCAGACATAATGAACGAAATCAAAAACATAGTATTAAAAAGTAGAATATAAACCGAAATTGAAAAAGAAAGAACAAGGGTTCAAGAGACAATTCTCTCTCTCTCTAAAACCTAAAACATAACAAGTATTCTAAAACAATAAGAACATATGAGGTCATACGAATTAGGGTTCCTAAAACATGTATTTATAGTGCTCAAGACATCTCTAGGGTCTAGGGTTCCAGAATAAAGGCTGGGAAAATGATATGGGCTTGAGAAATGGGCCTTTGTGAGGGTTTTGGTGGTGTATTTAAAATGTAAAAACGAATCCTAAAGAGAAAATACGGTAATTATAATGACCTAATAACTAAACTTAACGAAAACGGGCAAAAACGGGAAAAACGGCTAACCTAATTGCTTGAATGAAAATCGATTGAAAAAGTAAATAAACTAGACTAAAGCTTGAATGAAAATTGGTGTAAATCTATAAGAAAGAAAGCGCTGGGGTTCAGGGAAGTTTTCTCAGGGGTATGAACAATTCAAAACATTGCTAGAGAGTAAATTTGATAAGATCTTAGCTTAAACTTTTCGAACTGGAGTCACAGACGTATGAATACGCCATTGTCGTGATCATAGACAACTATCTCTCTCAACCCTGACCAGTATGTTTCCACTCTGGCCCTGGAAAAGAAGAGATGCATTATGTTTAAGACTCGTCAGCATTTACAAATCGCCCATAGGTAGGTTTCCACTCCTATGTTTGTTTTGCTCTCCCAAACTAGATCTGAAACCTGATGAACACTTTCGTGTCACCAAGCATCTGGATCAGATTGTAGTTCATGACGCTACTCTCATGCAGTAAAAACGAATTCAGAAGAAAAAGTTCTAAGATTCGGCTCAAAAGCTCATGGAATCCTCACCGAACATATAAATCCCCATCGAAAATCCCTTAGACCCAATAATAAAACTACTCAGACATAATGAACGAAATCAAAAACATAGTATTAAAAAGTAGAATAGAAACCGAAATTGAGAAAGAAAGAACAAGGGTTCAAGAGACAAATCTCTCTCTCCCTAAAACCTAAAATTTAAAAAGTATTCTAAAACAATAAGAACATATGAGGTCATACGAATTAGGGTTCCTAAAACATGTATTTATAGTGATCAAGACATCTCTAGGGTCTAGGGTTCCGGAATCAAGGCTGGGAAAATGATATGGGCTTGAGAAATGGGCCTTTGTGAGGGTTTTGGTGGTGTATTTAAAATGTAAAAACGAATCCTAAAGAGAAAATACGGTAATTTAAATGACCTAATAACTAAACTTAACGAAAACGGGCAAAAATGGGAAAAACGGCTAACCTAATTGCTTG
>NW_006256858.1:5342345-5344026 GCF_000478725.1 Eutrema salsugineum
GAAAATCGGTGTAAATTTTTAAGAAAGAAAGCGCTTGGGTTTCAGGAAAGTTTCTTCAGGGGTATGAACAATTCAAAACATTGCTAGAGAGTAAATTTGATAAGATCTTAGCTTAAACTTTTCGAACTGGAGTCACAGACGTATGAATACGCCATTGTCGTGATCATAGACAACTATCTCTCTCAACCCTGACCAGTATGTTTCCACTCTGGCCTTGGAAAAGAAGAGATGCATTATGTTTAAGACTCGTCAGCATTTACAAATCGCCCATAGGTAGGTTTCCAGTCCTATGTTTGTTTTGCTCTCCCAAACTAGATCTGAAACCTGATGAACACTTTCGTGTCACCAAGCATCTGGATCAGATTGTAGTTCATGATGCTACTCTCATGCAGTAAAAACGAATTCAGAAGAAAAAGTTCTAAGATTCGGCTCAAAAGCTCATGGAATCCTCACCGAACATATAAATCCCCATCGAAAATCCCTTAGACCCAATAATAAAACTACTCAGACATAATGAACGAAATCAAAAACATAGTATTAAAAAGTAGAATAGAAACCGAAATTGAGAAAGAAAGAACAAGGGTTCAAGAGACAAATCTCTCTCTCCCTAAAACCTAAAACTTAAAAAGTATTCTAAAACAATAAGAACATATGAGGTCATACGAATTAGGGTTCCTAAAACATGTATTTATAGTGCTCAAGACATCTCTAGGGTCTAGGGTTCCAGAATAAAGGCTGGGAAAATGATATGGGCTAGAGAAATAGGCCTTTGTGAGGGTTTTGGTGGTGTATTTAAAATGTAAAAACGAATCCTAAAGAGAAAATACGGTAATTATAATGACCTAATAACTAAACTTAATGAAAATGGGCAAAAACGGGAAAAATGGCTAACCTAATTGCTTGAATGAAAATCGATTGAAAAAGTAAATAAAACTAGACTAAAGCTTGAATGAAAATTGGTGTAAATCTATAAGAAGAAAGCGCTGGGGTTCAGGGAAGTTTTCTCAGGTGTATGAACAATTCAAAACATTGCTAGAGAGTAAATTTGATAAGATCTTAGCTTAAACTTTTCGAACTGGAGTCACGGACGTATGAATACGCCACTTTCGTGATCATAGACAACTATCTCTCTCAACCCTGACCAGTAGGTTTCCACTCTGGCCCTGGAAAAGAAGAGATGCATTACGTTTAAGACTCGTCAGCATTCACAAATCGCCCATAGGTAGGTTTCCACTCTTATGTTTGTTTTGCTCTCCCAAACTAGATCTGAAACCTGATGAACACTTTCGTGTCACCAAGCATCTGGATCAGATTGTAGTTCATGACGCTACTCTCATGCAGTAAAAACGAATTCAGAAGAAAAAGTTCTAAGATTCGGCTCAAAAGCTCATGGAATCCTCACCGAACATATAAATCCCCATCGAAAATCCCTTAGACCCAATAATAAAACTACTCAGACATAATGAACGAAATCAAAAACATAGTATTAAAAAGTAGAATAGAAACCGAAATTGAGGAAGAAAGAACAAGGGTTCAAGAGATAAATCTCTCTCTCCCTAAAACCTAAAACATAAAAAGTATTCTAAAACAATAAGAACATATGAGGTCATACGAATTACGGTTCCTAAAACATGTGTTTATAGTGCTCAAGACATCTCTAGGGTCTAGGGTTCCAGAATAA
>NW_006256858.1:5344413-5345793 GCF_000478725.1 Eutrema salsugineum
TTGCTAGAGAGTAAATTTGATAAGATCTTAGCTTAAACTTTTCGAACTGGAGTCACAGACGTATGAATACGCCACTTTCGTGATCATAGACAACTATTTCTCTCAACCCTGACCAGTAGGTTTCCACTCTGGCCCTGGAAAAGAAGAGATGCATTATGTTTAAGACTCTTCAGCATTCACAAATCGCCCATAGGTAGGTTTCCACTCCTATGTTTGTTTTGCTCTCCCAAACTAGATCTGACACCTGATGAACACTTTCGTGTCACCAAACATCTGGATCAGATTGTAGTTCATGACGCTACTCTCATGCAGTACAAAACGAATTCAGAAGAAAAAGTTCTAAGATTCGGCTCAAAAGCTCATGGAATCCTCCCCGAACATATAAATCCCCATCGAAAATCCCTTAGACCCAACAATAAAACTACTCAGACATAATGAACGAAATAAAAAACATAGTATTAAAAAGTAGAATAGCAACCGAAATTGAAAAAGAAAGAAAAAGGGTTCAAGAGACAAATCTCTCTCTCTCTAAAACCTAAAACATAAAAAGTATTCTAAAACAATAAGAACATATGAGGTCATACGAATTAGGGTTCCTAAAACATGTATTTATAGTGCTCAAGACATCTAGGGTCTAGGGTTCCGGAATCAAGGCTGGGAAAATGATATGGGCTTGAGAAATGGGCCTTTGTGAGGGTTTTGGTGGTGTATTTTAAATATAAAAACGAATCCTAAAGAGAAAATACGGTAATTTAAATGACCTAATAACTAAACTTAACGAAAACGGGCAAAAATGGGAAAAACGGCTAACCTAATTACTTGAATGAAAATCGATTGAAAAATTAAATAAACTAGACTAAAGCTTGAATGAAAATCGGTGTAAATCTATAAGAAAGAAAGCGCTGGGGTTCAGGGAAGTTTTCTCAGGTGTATGAACAATTCAAAACATTGCTAGAGAGTAAATTTGATAAGATGTTAGCTTAAACTTTTCGAACTGGAATCACAGACGTATGAATACGCCATTGTCATGATCATAGACAACTATCTCTCTCAACCCTGACCAGTATGTTTCCACTCTGGCCCTGGAAAAGAAGAGATGCATTATGTTTAAGACTCGTCAGCATTCACAAATCGCCCATAGGTAGGTTTTCACTCCTATGTTTGTTTTGCTCTCCCAAACTAGATCTGAAACCTGATGAACACTTTCGTGTCACCAAGCATCTGGATCAGATTGTAGTTCATGACGCTATTCTCATGCAGTAAAAATGAATTCAGAAGAAAAAGTTCTAAGATTCGGCTCAAAAGCTCATGGAATCCTCACCGAACATATAAATCCCCATCGAAAATCCCTTAGACCCAATAATAAAACTACTCAGACAT
>NW_006256858.1:5345893-5349336 GCF_000478725.1 Eutrema salsugineum
TGAGAAAGACAACCCGTCCGCTTCAAGAGACAAATCTCTCTCTCCCTAAAACCTAAAACTTAAAAAGTATTCTAAAACAATAAGAACATATGAGGTCATACGAATTAGGGTTCCTAAAACATGTATTTATAGTGCTCAAGACATCTCTAGGGTCTAGGGTTCCGGAATCAAGGCTGGGAAAATAATATGGGCTTGAGAAATGGGCCTTTGTGAGGGTTTTGGTGGTGTATTTAAAATGTAAAAACGAATCCTAAAGAGAAAATACGGTAATTTAAATGACCTAATAATTAAACTTAACGAAAACGGGCAAAAACGGGAAAAACGGCTAACCTAATTGCTTAAATGAAAATCGATTGAAAAAGTAAATAAACTAGACTAAAGCTTGAATGAAAATTGATGTAAATCTATAAGAAAGAAAGCGTTGGGGTTCAGCGAGGTTTTCTCAGGGGTATGAACAATTCAAAACATTGCTAGAGAGTAAATTTGATAAGATCTTAGCTTAAACTTTTCGAACTGGAGTCACGGACGTATGAATACGCCACTTTCGTGATCATAGACAACTATTTCTCTCAACCCTGACCAGTAGGTTTCCACTCTGGCCCTGGAAAAGAAGAGATGCATTATGTTTAAGACTCGTCAGCATTCACAAATCGCCCATAGGTAGGTTTCCACTCCTATGTTTGTTTTGCTCTCCCAAACTAGATCTGACACCTGATGAACACTTTCGTGTCACCAAACATCTGGATCAGATTGTAATTCATGACGCTACTCTCATGCAGTACAAAACGAATTCAGAAGAAAAAGTTCTAAGATTCGGCTCAAAAGCTCATGGAATCCTCCCCGAACATATAAATCCCCATCGAAATTCCCTTAGACCCAACAATAAAACTACTCAGACATAATGAACGAAATCAAAAACATAGTATTAAAAAGTAGAATAGAAACCGAAATTGAAAAAGAAAGAACAAGGGTTCAAGAGACAAATCTCTCTCTCCCTAAAACCTAAAACTTAAAAAGTATTCGAAAACAATAAGAACATATGAGGTCATACGAATTAGGGTTCCTAAAACATGTATTTATAGTGCTCAAGACATCTCTAGGGTCTAGGGTTCCAGAATAAAGGCTGGGAAAATGATATGGGCTTGAGAAATAGGCCTTTGTGAGGGTTTTGGTGGTGTATTTAAAATGTAAAAACGAATCCTAAAGAGAAAATACGGTATATAATGACCTAATAACTAAACTTAACGAAAACGGGCAAAAACGGGAAAAACGGCTAACCTAATTGCTTGAATGAAAATCGATTGAAAAAGTAAATAAACTAGACTAAAGCTTGAATGAAAATTGGTGTAAATCTATAAGAAAGAAAGCGCTGGGGTTCAGGGAAGTTTTCTCAGGGGTATGAACAATTCAAAACATTGCTAGAGAGTAAATTTGATAAGATCTTAGCTTAAACTTTTCGAACTGGAGTCACGGACGTATGAATACGCCACTTTCGTGATCATAGACAACTATTTCTCTCAACCCTGACCAGTAGGTTTCCACTCTGGCCCTGGAAAAGAAGAGATGCATTATGTTTAAGACTCGTCAGCATTCACAAATCGCCCATAGGTAGGTTTCCACTCCTATGTTTGTTTTGCTCTCCCAAACTAGATCTGACAACTGATGAACACTTTCGTGTCACCAAACATCTGGATCAGATTGTAGTTCATGACGCTACTCTCATGCAGTACAAAACGAATTCAGAAGAAAAAGTTCTAAGATTCGGCTCAAAAGCTCATGGAATCCTCCCCGAACATATAAATCCCCATCGAAAATCCCTTAGACCCAACAATAAAACTACTCAGACATAATGAACGAAATCAAAAACATAGTATTAAAAAGTAGAATAGAAACCGAAATTGAAAAAGAAAGAACAAGGGTTCAAGAGACAAATCTCTCTCTCTCTAAAACCTAAAACATAAAAAGTATTCTAAAACAATAAGAACATATGAGGTCATACGAATTAGGGTTCCTAAAACATATATTTATAGTGCTCAAGACATCTCTAGGGTCTAGGGTTCAGGAATCAAGGCTGGGAAAATGATATGGGCTTGAGAAATGGGCCTTTGTGAGGGTTTTGGTGGTGTATTTAAAATGTAAAAACGAATCCTAAAGAGAAAATACGGTAATTTAAATGACCTAATAACTAAACTTAACGAAAACGGGCAAAAATGGGAAAAACGGCTAACCTAATTGCTTGAATGAAAATCGATTGAAAAATTAAATAAACTAGACTAAAGCTTGAATGAAAATCGGTGTAAATCTATAAGAAAGAAAGCGCTGGGGTTCAGGGAAGTTTTCTCAGGTGTATGAACAATTCAAAACATTGCTAGAGAGTAAATTTGATAAGATGTTAACTTAAACTTTTCGAACTGGAATCACAGACGTATGAATACGCCATTATCGTGATCATAGACAACTATCTCTCTCAACCCTGACCAGTATGTTTCCACTCTGGCCCTGGAAAAGAAGAGATGCATTATGTTTAAGACTCGTCAGCATTTACAAATCGCCCATAGGTAGGTTTCCACTCCTATGTTTGTTTTGCTCTCCCAAACTAGATCTGACACCTGATGAACACTTTCGTGTCACCAAACATCTGGATCAGATTGTAGTTCATGACGCTATTCTCATGCAGTACAAAACGAATTCAGAAGAAAAAGTTCTAAGATTCGGCTCAAAAGCTCATGGAATCCTCCCCGAACATATAAATCCCCATCGAAAATCCCTTAGACCCAACAATAAAACTACTCAGACATAATGAACGAAATCAAAAACATAGTATTAAAAAGTAGAATAGAAACCGAAATTGAAAAAGAAAGAACAAGGGTTCAAGAGACAAATCTCTCTCTCTCTAAAACCTAAAACATAAAAAGTATTCTAAAACAATAAGAACATATGAGGTCATACGAATTAGGGTTCCTAAAACATGTATTTATAGTGCTCAAGACATCTCTAGGGTCTAGGGTTCAGGAATCAAGGCTGGGAAAATGATATGGGCTTGAGAAATGGGCCTTTGTGAGGGTTTTGGTGGTGTATTTAAAATGTAAAAACGAATCCTAAAGAGAAAATACGGTAATTTAAATGACCTAATAACTAAACTTAACGAAAACGGGCAAAAATGGGAAAAACGGCTAACCTAATTGCTTGAATGAAAATCGATTGAAAAATTAAATAAACTAGACTAAAGCTTGAATGAAAATCAGTGTAAATCTATAAGAAAGAAAGCGATGGGGTTCAGGGAAGTTTTCTCAGGTGTATGAACAATTCAAAACATTGCTAGAGAGTAAATTTGATAAGATGTTAGCTTAAACTTTTCGAACTGGAGTCACGGACGTATGAATACGCCATTGTCGTGATCATAGACAACTATTTCTCTCAACCCTGACCAGTAGGTTTCCACT
>NW_006256858.1:5349671-5356816 GCF_000478725.1 Eutrema salsugineum
ATCAGATTGTAGTTCATGACCCTATTCTCATCCAGTCTAAAATGAATTCAGAAGAAAAAGTTCTAAGATTCGGCTCAAAAGCTCATGGAATCCTCACCGTACATATAAATCCCCCTCGAAAATCCCTTAGACCCACATAATAAAACTACTCAGACATAATGAACGAAATCAAAAACATAGTATTAAAAAGTAGAATAGAAACCGAAATTGAAAAAGAAAGAACAAGGGTTCAAGAGACAAATCTCTCTCTCCCTAAAACCTAAAACTTAAAAAGTATTCTAAACCAATAAGAACATATGAGGTCATCCGAATTAGGGTTCCTAAAACATGTATTTATAGTGCTCAAGACATCTCTAGGGTCTAGGGTTCCGGAATCAAGGCTGGGAAAATGATATGGGCTTGAGAAATGGGCCTTTGTGAGGGTTTTGGTGGTGTATTTAAAATGTAAAAACGAATCCTAAAGAGAAAATACGGTAATTTAAATGACCTAATAACTAAACTTAACGAAAACGGGCAAAAATGGGAAAAACGGCTAACCTAATTGCTTGAATGAAAATCGATTGAAAAATTAAATAAACTAGACTAAAGCTTGAATGAAAATCGGTGTAAATCTATAAGAAAGAAAGCGCTGGGGTTCAGGGAAGTTTTCTCAGGTGTATGAACAATTCAAAACATTGCTAGAGAGTAAATTTGATAAGATGTTAGCTTAAACTTTTCGAACTGGAATCACAGACGTATGAATACGCCATTGTCGTGATCATAGACAACTATCTCTCTCAACCCTGACCAGTATGTTTCCACTCTGGCCCTGGAAAAGAAGAGATGCATTATGTTTAAGACTCGTCAGCATTTACAAATCGCCCATAGGTAGGTTTCCACTCCTATGTTTGTTTTGCTCTCCCAAACTAGATCTGAAACCTGATGAACACTTTCGTGTCACCAAGCATCTGGATCAGATTGTAGTTCATGATGCTACTCTCATGCAGTAAAAACGAATTCAGAAGAAAAAGTTCTAAGATTCGGCTCAAAAGCTCATGGAATCCTCACCGAACATATAAATCCCCATCGAAAATCCCTTAGACCCAACAATAAAACTACTCAGACATAATGAATGAAATCAAAAACATAGTATTAAAAAGTAGAATAGAAACCGAAATTGAAAAAGAAAGAACAAGGGTTCAAGAGACAAATCTCTCTCTCCCTAAAACCTAAAACTTAAAAAGTATTCTAAAACAATAAGAACATATGAGGTCATACGAATTAGGGTTCCCAAAACATGTATTTATAGTGCTCAAGACATCTCTAGGGTCTAGGGTTCCAGAATAAAGGTTGGGAAAATGATATGGGCTTGAGAAATGGGCCTTTGTGAGGGTTTTGGTGGTGTATTTAAAATGTAAAAACGAATCCTAAAGAGATAATACGGTAATTTAAATGACCTAATAACTAAACTTAACAAAAATAGGCAAAGACAGGAAAAACAGCTAACCTAATTGCTTGAATGAAAATCGATTGAAAAAGTATATAAACTAGACTAAAGCTTGAATGAAAATCGGTGTAAATCTATAAGAAAGAAAGCGATGGGGTTCAGGGAAGTTTTCTCAGGGGTATGAACAATTCAAAACATTGCTAGAGAGTAAATTTGATAAGATCTTAGCTTAAACTTTTCGAACTGGAGTCACGGACGTATGAATACGCCACTTTCGTGATCATAGACAACTATTTCTCTCAACCCTGACCAGTAGGTTTCCACTCTGGCCCTGGAAAAGAAGAGATGCATTATGTTTAAGACTCTTCAGCATTCACAAATCGCCCATAGGTAGGTTTCCACTCCTATGTTTGTTTTGCTCTCCCAAACTAGATCTGACACCTGATGAACACTTTCGTGTCACCAAACATCTGGATCAGATTGTAATTCATGACGCTACTCTCATGCAGTACAAAACGAATTCAGAAGAAAAAGTTCTAAGATTCGGCTCAAAAGCTCATGGAATCCTCCCCGAACATATAAATCCCCATCGAAATTCCCTTAGACCCAACAATAAAACTACTCAGACATAATGAACGAAATCAAAAACATAGTATTAAAAAGTAGAATAGAAACCGAAATTGAAAAAGAAAGAACAAGGGTTCAAGAGACAAATCTCTCTCTCCCTAAAACCTAAAACTTAAAAAGTATTCTAAAACAATAAGAACATATGAGGTCATACGAATTAGGGTTCCTAAAACATGTATTTATAGTGCTCAAGACATCTCTAGGGTCTAGGGTTCCGGAATCAAGGCTTGGAAAATGATATGGGCTTGAGAAATGGGCCTTTGTGAGGGTTTTGGTGGTGTATTTAAAATGTAAAAACGAATCCTAAAGAGATAATACGGTAATTTAAATGACCTAATAACTAAACTTAACGAAAACGGGCAAAAATGGGAAAAACGGCTAACCTAATTGCTTGAATGAAAATCGATTGAAAAAGTATATAAACTAGACTAAAGCTTGAATGAAAATCGGTGTAAATCTATAAGAAAGAAAGCGATGGGGTTCAGGGAAGTTTTCTCAGGGGTATGAACAATTCAAAACATTGCTAGAGAGTAAATTTGATAAGATCTTAGCTTAAACTTGTCGAACTGGAGTCACGGACGGATGAATACGCCACTTTCGTGATCATAGACAACTATTTCTCTCAACCCTGACCAGTAGGTTTCCACTCTGGCCCTGGAAAAGAAGAGATGCATTATGTTTAAGACTCTTCAGCATTCACAAATCGCCCATAGGTAGGTTTCCACTCCTATGTTTGTTTTGCTCTCCCAAACTAGATCTGACAACTGATGAACACTTTCGTGTCACCAAACATCTGGATCAGATTGTAGTTCATGACGCTACTCTCATGCAGTACAAAACGAATTCAGAAGAAAAAGTTCTAAGATTCGGCTCAAAAGCTCATGGAATCCTCCCCGAACATATAAATCCCCATCGAAAATCCCTTAGACCCAACAATAAAAATACTAAGACATAATGAACGAAATCAAAAACATAGTATTAAAAAGTAGAATAGAAACCGACATTGAAAAAGAAAGAACAAGGGTTCAAGAGACAAATCTCTCTCTCTCTAAAACCTAAAACATAAAAAGTATTCTAAAACAATAAGAACATATGAAGTCATACGAATTAGGGTTCCTAAAACATGTATTTATAGTGCTCAAGACATCTCTAGGGTCTAGGGTTCCGGAATCAAGGCTGGGAAAATGATATGGGCTTGAGAAATGGGCCTTTGTGAGGGTTTTGGTGGTGTATTTAAAATGTGAAAACGAATCCTAAAGAGAAAATACGGTAATTATAATGACCTAATAACTAAACTTAACGAAAACAGGCAAAAACGGGAAAAACGGCTAACCTAATTGCTTGAATGAAAATCGATTGAAAAAGTAAATAAACTAGACTAAAGCTTGAATGAAAATCGGTGTAAATCTATAAGAAAGAAAGCGCTGGGGTTCAGGGAAGTTTTCTCAGGGGTATGAACAATTCAAAACATTGCTAGAGAGTAAATTTGATTAGATCTTAGCTTAAACTTTTCGAACTGGAGTCACGGACGTATGAATACGCCACTGTTGTGATCATAGACAACTATCTCTCTCAACCCTGACCAGTATGTTTCCACTCTGGCCTTGGAAAAGAAGAGATGCATTATGTTTAAGACTCGTCAGCATTCACAAATCGCCCATAGGTAGGTTTCCACTCCTATGTTTGTTTTGCTCTCCCAAACTAGATCAGAAACCTGATGAACACTTTCGTGTCACCAAGCATCTGGATCAGATTGTAGTTCATGACGCTACTCTCATGCAGTAAAAACGAATTCAGAAGAAAAAGTTCTAAGATTCGGCTTAAAAGCTCATGGAATCGTCACCGAACATATAAATCCCCATCGAAAATACCTTAGACCCAACAATAAAAATACTCAGACCTAATGAACGAAATCAAAAACATAGTATTAAAAAGTAGAATAGAAACCGAAATTGAAAAAGAAAGAACAAGGTCAAGAGACAAATCTCTCTCTCTCTAAAACCTAAAAGATAAAAAGTATTCTAAAACAATAAGAACATATGCAGTCATACGAATAAGGGTTCCTAAAACATGTATTTATAGTGCTCAAGACATCTCTAGGTTCTAGGGTTCCGGAATCAAGGCTGGGAAAATGATATGGACTTGAGAAATGGGCCTTTGTGAGGGTTTTGGTGGTGTATTTAAAATGTGAAAACGAATCCTAAAGAGAAAATACGGGAATTATAATGACCTAATAACTAAACTTAATGAAAACAGGCAAAAACGGGAAAAACGGCTAACCTAATTGCTTGAATGAAAAGCAAATGAAAAAGAAATAAACTGAAACTAAAGCTTGAATGAAATCGGTGTAATTCTATAAGAAAGAAAGCAGCTGTTCAGGGAAGTTTTCTCAGGGGTATGAACAATTCAAAACATTGCTAGAGAGTAAATTTGATAAGATCTTAGCTTAAACTTTTCGAACTGGAGTCACGGACGTATGAATACGCCACTGTCGTGATCATAGACAACTATCTCTCTCAACCCTGACCAGTAGGTTTCCACTCTGTCCCTGAAAAGAAGAGATGCATTATGTTTAAGACTCGTCAGCATTCACAAATCGCCCATAGGTAGGTTTCCACTCCTATGTTTGTTTTGCTCTCCCAAACTAGATCTGACACCAGATGAACACTTTCGTGTCACCAAGCATCTGGATCAGATTGTAGTTCATGACGCTACTCTCATGCAGTAAAAACGAATTCAGAAGAAAAAGTTCTAAGATTCGGCTCAAAAGCTCATGGAATCCTCACCGAACATATAAATCCCCATCGAAAATCCCTTAGACCCAACAATAAAACTACTCAGACATAATGAACGAAATCAAAAACATAGTATTAAAAAGTAGAATAGAAACCGACATTGAAAAAGAAAGAACAAGGGTTCAAGAGACAAATCTCTCTCTCTCTAAAACCTAAAACATAAAAAGTATTCTAAAACAATAAGAACATATGAAGTCATACGAATTAGGGTTCCTAAAACATGTATTTATAGTGCTCAAGACATCTCTAGGGTCTAGGGTTCCGGAATCAAGGCTGGGAAAATGATATGGGCTTGAGAAATGGGCCTTTGTGAGGGTTTTGGTGGTGTATTTAAAATGTGAAAACGAATCCTAAAGAGAAAATACGGTAATTATAATGACCTAATAACTAAACTTAACGAAAACGGGCAAAAACGGGAAAAACGGCTAACCTAATTGCTTGAATGAAAATCGATTGAAAAAGTAAATAAACTAGACTAAAGCTTGAATGAAAATCGGTGTAAATCTATAAGAAAGAAAGCGCTGGGGTTCAGGGAAGTTTTCTCAGGGGTATGAACAATTCAAAACATTGCTAGAGAGTAAATTTGATTAGATCTTAGCTTAAACTTTTCGAACTGGAATCACAGACGTATGAATACGCCATTGTCGTGATCATAGACAACTATCTCTCTCAACCCTGACCAGTATGTTTCCACTCTGGCCCTGGAAAAGAAGAGATGCATTATGTTTAAGACTCGTCAGCATTTACAAATCGCCCATAGGTAGGTTTCCACTCCTATGTTTGTTTTGCTCTCCCAAACTAGATCTGAAACCTGATGAACACTTTCGTGTCACCAAGCATCTGGATCAGATTGTAGTTCATGACGCTACTCTCATGCAGTAAAAACGAATTCAGAAGAAAAAGTTCTAAGATTCGGCTCAAAAGCTCATGGAATCCTCACCGAACATATAAATCCCCATCGAAAATCCCTTAGACCCAATAATAAAACTACTCAGACATAATGAACGAAATCAAAAACATAGTATTAAAAAGTAGAATATAAACCGAAATTGAGAAAAAAGAACAAGGGTTCAAGAGACAAATCTCTCTCTCCCTAAACCCTAAAACTTAAAAAGTATTCTAAAACAATAAGAACATATGAGGGTCATACGAATTAGGGTTCCTAAAACATGTATTTATAGTGCTCAAGACATCTCTAGGGTCTAGGGTTCCAGAATAAAGGCTGGGAAAATGATATGGGCTTGAGAAATAGGCCTTTGTTGAAGGTTTTGGTGGTGTATAAATGTAAAAACGAATCCTAAAGAGAAAATACGGTAATTGTAATGACCTAATAACTAAACTTAACGAAAACGGGCAAAAACGGGAAAAACGGCTAACCTAATTGCTTGAATGAAAATCGATTGAAAAAGTAAATAAACTAGACTAAAGCTTGAATGAAAATTGGTGTAAATCTATAAGAAAGAAAGCGATGGGGTTCAGGGAAGTTTTCTCAGGTGTATGAACAATTCAAAACATTGCTAGAGAGTAAATTTGATAAGATCTTAGCTTAAACTTTTCGAACTGGAGTCACAGACGTATGAATACGCCACTTTCGTGATCATAGACAACTATTTCTCTCAACCCTGACCAGTAGGTTTCCACTCTGGCCCTGGAAAAGAAGAGATGCATTATGTTTAAGACTCTTCAGCATTCACAAATCGCCCATAGGTAGGTTTCCACTCCTATGTTTGTTTTGCTCTCCCAAACTAGATCTGACACCTGATGAACACTTTCGTGTCACCAAACATCTGGATCAGATTGTAGTTCATGACGCTACTCTCATGCAGTACAAAACGAATTCAGAAGAAAAGTTCTAAGATTCGGCTCAAAAGCTCATGGAAGACTCCCCGAACATATAAATCCCCATCGAAAATCCCTTAGACCCAACAATAAAACTACTCAGACATAATGAACGAAATCAAAAACATAGTATTAAAAAGTAGAATAGAAACCGAAATTGAAAAAGAAAGAACAAGGGTTCAAGAGACAAATCTCTCTCTCTCTAAAACCTAAAACATAAAAAGTATTCTAAAACAATAAGAACATATGAGGTCATACGAATTAGGGTTCCTAAAACATGTATTTATAGTGCTCAAGACATCTCTAGGGTCTAGGGTTCAGGAATCAAGGCTGGCATAATGATATGGGCTTGAGAAATGGGCCTTTGTGAGGGTTTTGGTGGTGTATTTTAAATGTAAAAGCGAATCCTAAGGAGAAAATACGGTAATTTAAATGACCTAAGACCTAAACTTAACGAA
>NW_006256858.1:5357135-5358589 GCF_000478725.1 Eutrema salsugineum
GATGTTAGCTTAAACTTCTCGAACTGGAATCACAGACGTATGAATACGCCATTGTCGTGATCATAGACAACTATCTCTCTCAACCCTGACAGTATGTTTCCACTCTGGCCCTGGAAAAGAAGAGATGCATTATGTTTAAGACTCGTCAGCATTTACAAATCGCCCATAGGTAGGTTTCCACTCCTATGTTTGTTTTGCTCTCCCAAACTAGATCTGAAACCTGATGAACACTTTCGTGTCACCAAGCATCTGGATCAGATTGTAGTTCATGACGCTACTCTCATGCAGTAAAAACGAATTCAGAAGAAAAAGTTCTAAGATTCGGCTCAAAAGCTCATGGAATCCTCACCGAACATATAAATCCCCATCGAAAATCCCTTAGACCCAATAATAAAACTACTCAGACATAATGAACGAAATCAAAAACATAGTATTAAAAAGTAGAATATAAACCGAAATTGAGAAAAAAAGAACAAGGGTTCAAGAGACAAATCTCTCTCTCCCTAAAACCTAAAACTTAAAAAGTATTCTAAAACAATAAAAACATATGAGGTCATACGAATTAGGGTTCCTAAAACATGTATTTATAGTGCTCAAGACATCTCTAGGGTCTAGGGTTCCAGAATAAAGGCTGGGAAAATGATATGGGCTTGAGAAATAGGCCTTTGTTGAAGGTTTTGGTGGTGTATTTAAAATGTAAAAACGAATCCTAAAGAGAAAATACGGTAATTTAAATGACCTAATAACTAAACTTAACGAAAACGGGCAAAAATGGGAAAAACGGCTAACCTAATTACTTGAATGAAAATCGATTGAAAAGATAAATAAACTAGACTAAAGCTTGAATGAAAATCGGTGTAAATCTATAAGAAAGAAAGCGCTGGGGTTCAGGGAAGTTTTCTCAGGGGTATGAACAATTCAAAACATTGCTGGAGAGTAAATTTGATAAGATCTTAGCTTAAACTTTTCGAACTGGAGTCACGGACGTATGAATACGCCACTGTTGTGATCATAGACAACTATCTCTCTTAACCCTGACCAGTATGTTTCCACTCTGGCCCTGGAAAAGAAGAGATGCATTATGTTTAAGACTCGTCAGCATTCACAAATCGCCCATAGGGAGGTTTCCACTCCTATGTTTGTTTTGCTCTCCCAAACTAGATCTGAAACCTGATGAACACTTTCGTGTCACCAAGCATCTGGATCAGATTGTAGTTCATGACGCTACTCTCATGCAGAAAAACGAATTCAGAAGAAAAATTTCTAAGAATCGGCTTAAAAGCTCATGGAATCGTAACCGAACATATAAATCCCCATCGAAAATCCCTTAGACCCTAGTGATAAAAATACTCAGACATGATGAGCGAGAGCAAAGACTCTGTATGAAGACAGTTCACTAGTATCTCGAGATTGAAAAAGCACGGACGAGGGATCAGGAGACAAATCTCTCTCTC
>NW_006256858.1:5358766-5360450 GCF_000478725.1 Eutrema salsugineum
AAGCGCTGGGGTTCAGGGAAGTTTTCTCAGGGGTATGAACAATTCAAAACATTGCTGGAGAGTAAATTTGATAAGAACTTAGCTTAAACTTTTCGAACTGGAGTCACGGACGTATGAATACGCCACTGTTGTGATCATAGACAACTATCTCTCTCAACCCTGACCAGTATGTTTCCACTCTGGCCCTGGAAAAGAAGAGATGCATTATGTTTAAGACTCGTCAGCATTCACAAATCGCCCATAGGTAGGTTTCCACTCCTATGTTTGTTTTGCTCTCCCAAACTAGATCTGAAACCTGATGAACACTTTCGTGTCACCAAGCATCTGGATCAGATTGTAGTTCATGACGCTACTCTCTTGCAGTAAAAACGAATTCAGAAGAAAAATTTTCTAAGAATCGGCTTAAAAGCTCATGGAATCGTAACCGAACATATAAATCCCCATCGAAAATCCCTTAGACCCAACAATAAAAATACTCAGACATAATGAACGAAATCAAAAACATTGTATTAAAAAGTAGAATAGAAACCGAAATTGAAAAAGAAAGAACAAGGGTTCAAGAGACAAATCTCTCTCTCTCTAAAACCTAAAACATAAAAAGTATTCTAAAACAATAAGAACATATGAAGTCATACGAATTAGGGTTCCTAAAACATGTATTTATAGTGCTCAAGACATCTCTAGGGTCTAGGGTTCCGAAATCAAGGATGGGAAAATGATATGGGCTTGAGAAATGGGACTTCGTGAGGGTTTTGGTGGTGTATTTAAAATGTAAAAACGAATCCTAAAGAGAAAATACGGTAATTATAATGACCTAATAACTAAACTTAACGAAAACGGGCAAAAACGGGAAAAACGGCTAACCTAATTGCTTGAATGAAAATCGATTGAAAAAGTAAATAAACTAGACTAAAGCTTGAATGAAAATCGGTGTAAATCTATAAGAAAGAAAGCGCTGGGGTTCAGGGAAGTTTTCTCAGGGGTATGAACAATTCAAAACATTGCTAGAGAGTAAATTTGATTAGATCTTAGCTTAAACTTTTCGAACTGGAGTCACGGACGTATGAATATGCCACTGTTGTGATCATAGACAACTATCTCTCTCAACCCTGACCAGTATGTTTCCACTCTGGCCCTGGAAAAGAAGAGATGCATTATGTTTAAGACTCATCAGCATTCACAAATCGCCCATAGGTAGGTTTCCACTCCTATGTTTGTTTTGCTCTCCCAAACTAGATCAGAAACCTGATGAACACTTTCGTGTCACCAAGCATCTGGATCAGATTGTAGTTCATGACGCTACTCTCATGCAGTAAAAACGAATTCAGAAGAAAAAGTTCTAAGATTCGGCTCAAAAGCTCATGGAATCCTCACCGAACATATAAATCCCCATCGAAAATCCCTTAGACCCAACAATAAAAATACTCAGACATAATGAACAAAATCAAAAACATAGTATTAAAAAGTAGAATAGAAACCGAAATTGAAAAAGAAAGAACAAGGGTTCAAGAGACAAATCTCTCTCTCTCTAAAACCTAAAACATAAAAAGTATTCTAAAACAATAAGAACATATGCAGTCATACGAATAAGGGTTCCTAAAACATGTATTTATAGTGCTCAAGACATCTCTAGGTTCTAGGGTTCCGGAATCAAGGCTGGGGAAAATGATATGGGCATGATAAA